>NC_090745.1:119958698-119963698 GCF_036898095.1 Palaemon carinicauda | reverse complement strand
AGGGCGGGGGGGGGAGGGGGGATATTACTGCACCGGACTTACCCAGTCCGCAAAGCAATTACACAGGGATAATACAGGCCGCCATAAAGCCCGTTGTATTTACATGTTAATGGATGTCACTTAAGAGCTGTCATCTAATCTAGGAAAAAGACAAGTCTCTCTCTCTCTCTCTCTCTCTCTCTCTCTCTCTCTCTCTCTCTCTCTCTCTCTTACCGTGAGGAACAAAAAAGATTTATTTTATTTCAAAATAACGTTCGTTTTATCTCTCGGGTATACTATGTTATACTGTTATACTAAACTAGTGTTCACGACCCGTCAAAAATGAGCGATAATCATATATATAGATATGTATACAGACACAGACACTCGCCTCTCACAGGGGTATGACTACTTACTCCTTCATACCCATAGGACGTGAAAAGATGGCGTGACCGGAATATATATATATATATATTTATACATATATATATATATATATATATATATATATACATATATAGTATATATATATATATATATATATATATATATATATATATATATATATATATATATATATACATAACAATACACTTGTTCTTTATCATATAAGCGAGATACCCGTATAATAATCTTCCAAGAATATCAACGTTAGAAAGAACTAAAAACAATTTTAAATATTTTAAAAGCATTTGTAAAAGAAAGATACTCTAATTATTGCAAGATAAATATTAACCCAAGCTTAAAGGCAAGACAATTATGTACTTAACTTTTAAAATAATTTGTTTTCTTTACAAACATTATCAAATTATCAACATCACTTTCATAATTAAGATTACGTCCCTACAACATTTCAAGTTCAAAATTTTGCGAAAATATAAAAAATCTATAATAAAAAGTGTCATTTTCTCCAAAAAATTTTATCAATAGAATTTAGTTAGATTAAAATGTGCCAACATTTCAAGTAAAAAATATTGCGAAAATAAAAAAAACATTTACAGTAAAAAGGATATATTTTCTCCATAATTCCATTAATAGAATTTAGTTTGATTAAAATATGCCAATATTTCAAGTAAAAAATATTGCAAAAATAAAAAAAAACATTTACAGTAAAAAGGCTATATTTTCTCCATAATTCCATTAATAAAATTTAGTTTGATTAAAATGTCTCAGCAAATTTAGTTAGATTAAAATGTGCCAACATTTCAAGTTCAAAATATTGCGAAAATATAAAAATAATTACAGTAAAAAGGATATATTTTCTCCAAAATTCCATCAATAGAATTTAGTTAGATTAAAATGTGCCAACATTTCAAGTTCAAAATATTGCGAAAATATAAAAAATCTATAATAAAAAGTGTGATTTTCTCCAAAAATTTCATCAATAGAATTTAGTTAGATTAAAATGTGCCAACATTTCAAGTTCAAAATATTGCGAAAATATAAAAAATCTATAATAAAAAGTGTCATTTCCTCCAAAAATTTCATCAATAGAATTTAGTTAGATTAAAATGAGCCAGCATTTTAAGTTCAAAAATTTTGCGAAAATATGAAAACATTTACAGTAAAAAGGATATATTTTCTCCAAAACTCCATTAATAGAATTTAATTAGATTAAAATGTGCCAACATTTCAAGTTCAAAATTTTGCGAAAATATAAAAAACATTTACAGTAAAAAGGGTATATTTTCTCCAAAATTTCATCAATAGAATTTAGTTAGATTAAAATGTGCCAACATTTCAAGTTCAAAATTTTGCGAAAATATAAAACATCTATGATAAAAAGTGTCATATTCTCCAAAAATTTTAATAGAATTTAGTTAGATTAAAATGTGCCAACATTGTAAGTTCAAAATATTGCGAAAATATAAAAACATTTACAGTAAAAAGGCTATATTTTCTCCAAAATTCCATTAATAAAATTTAGTTAGATTAAAATGTGCCAACATTGTAAGTTCAAAATATTGCAAAAATATAAAAACATTTACAGTAAATAGGCTATATTTTCTCAAAAATTCCATTAATAGAATTTAGTTTGATTAAAATGTCTCAGCAAATTTAGTTAGATTAAAATGTGCCAACTTTTCAAGTTCAAAATTTCGCGAAAATATAAAAAACATTTACAGTATAAAGGATATATTTTCTCCAAAATTCCATTAATAGAATTTAGTTTGATTAAAATGTCTCAGCAAATTTGGTTAGAGTAAAATGTGCCAACATTTCAAGTTCAAAATATTGCGAAAATAAAAAAACATTTACAGTAAAAAGGATATATTTTCTCCAAAATTCCATTAATAAAATTTAGTTTGATTAAAATATGCCAACATTTCAAGTAAAAAATATTGCGAAAATAAAAAAAACTTTTACAGTAAAAAGGCTATATTTTCTCCATAATTCCATTAATAGAATTTCGTTTGATTAAAATGTCTCAGCAAATTTAGTTAGATTAAAATGTGCCAACATTTCAAGTTCAAAATATTGCTAAAATATAAAAACATTTACAGTAAAAAGGATATATTTTCTCCAAAATTCCATTAATAGAATCTAGTTTGATTAAAATGTCTCAGCAAGACTATTCATTTGCCCCCGACGCCGAATTCGTAATTCAAATTAATGATTATCACATTTTAAGCTACAGCTTTGGCCTGGACTGAGCTAGACCGTATTGACCAGATGAGTCAGAGAAACACACCACTTAAGAGAGAGAGAGAGAGAGAGAGAGAGAGAGAGAGAGGAGAGAGAGAGAGAGAGAGAGAGAGAGAGAGAGAGAGAGAGAATTTTCAAAATTGGGTATAGTTTCACTCGCTATGTGGAAATGTACGAGCAATTTTAAAGATTTTACTAATAAATACACGATGTTAAAAAGTTAAAATGTACTAGTTCTGTAATTTACAAATGATACTTGTAGTAAAAAAATAGAAAATTATATAAAACATCTATGATAAAAAGTGTCATTTTCTCCAAAAATTTCATCAACAAAATTTAGTTAAATGTGCCAACATTTCAAGTTCAAAATATTGCGAAAATATAAAAACATTTACAGTAAAAAGACTATATATATATATATATATATATATATATATATATATATATATATATATATATATATATATATATATATTATATATATTATATATATACATATATATACACACACACTTATATATATATATATATATATATATATATATATATATATACATATATATATATATATATATATATATACATATATATATATATGTATATATATATATATATATATATATATATATATATATATATATATATATATAGATGTATATAAACCACAACTACATCCGATATCGAATTTTACCTTTAAGAATGTACAGTATATCCACCGGAAATTCATTTACGATAAATGCTTCTGACTGGGCAAAGATTCGAACCTACGCCTCCTAGCCGAAACAATGCCAGCAGGGTCTCTACCAATCGAGGTATGAAAAGAGACAGTATGTGTTTTCCCAAGACAAAAGACCGAAATCAAAAGAAGAATAAGCATGGGAAGAAGAGCTTTCGGTTAACAAAATGAGATTATGAAAAGTAAAGTGCCACTTTCTCTAAAAAGAGAAGTATTTAACCAAATGATCTTACAAGAATCAACTTATGCTTCAGAAACTTAGAGCCTTATTAAACCCTTAGAACATAAGCTCGTTACAACTCAAAGAGCTATGGAAAGAATAATGATTGGAATAACACTAAGAAACAGAAAAAGAGCAGCATGGATACGAAAACAGACTAAAGGAGAGAAAATTCTAACAAGTAAGAAAAATAAATGGACGTAGGCAGAACATATAATGATCATAGCAATAGCATCAACAACAATAATAACAATAAAATATTGAATTAAATAATAATAATAATAATAATAATAATAATAATAATAATAATAATAATAATTGCCTAATGACTCTTTCTATATCAGTATCTAATAACACAAGTTTATTTATATTCTCCATTAGCAATCACCAGGAAATGATTACATTAATGTACAGAGAGTAATAGGATACATATGACCCAAGAAGTTATAAAAAGTAGGATCAACTGTCAGCCATTGACGCACAGACTAAACGTGAGCAAAGAAATGTTAATTTAATAATCCGTAAATGGGGTGGTTATTATTGGCTCAAATCCATCAAAAATGTTCTATTTTCCCCTTCCATTATAGGAAGGGGGTGGGGGAAGGGGGGTACTGCTTTTGGACATCCTATTTGTTCGACCATATCCCATCTAGCACTGATGTGTACAGTCCAGGCGTCGCATTGCCTTGGGTAGTGCCATAGCCTCTGTGCCATGGCCTTCCACTGTCTTATTATTATTATTATTATTATTATTATTATTATTATTACTACCTAAGCTACTACCCTAGTTGGAAAAGCAGGCTGCTATAAGCCCAAGGGCCCCAACAGGGAATATAGCCCAGTGAGAAAAGGAAACAAGGAAAACTAAAATCTTTTAAGAACAGTAACAACATTAAAACAAATACTTCCTATACAAACTATAAAAACTTTAACTAAACAAGAAGCAGAGAAATTAGATAGAATAGTGTGCCCGAGTGTTAGACTTTTCTTGCTTGAGGGTGCACTCTGCCACAGCCTCTGTATCATGGCCTTCCATTGCCTTGCATTAAAGTTCTCTTGCTTGGTGGTACACTCTGCCATAGCCTCTATACCATGACTTTCCACTGCCGCCTTGGATTAGAGTCCTCTTGCTTAGGGGTACACTGCCATAGCTTCTACATCATGGCCTTCCACTATCTTTGATTAGTTCTCTTGCTTGAGGATACACTCTGCCATAGCCTCTATACCATGACTTTCCACTGCCGCCTTGGATTAGAGTCCTCTTGCTTAGGGGTACACTGCCATAGCTTCTACATCATGGCCTTCCACTATCTTTGATTAGTTCTCTTGCTTGAGGATACACTCTGCCATAGCCTCTATACCATGACTTTCCACTGCCGCCTTGGATTAGAGTCCTCTTGCTTAGGGGTACACTGCCAT
>NC_090745.1:119942415-119948198 GCF_036898095.1 Palaemon carinicauda | reverse complement strand
CTATGGGTCTATAGCATATTCTGCACTGTTAAAAATTTGCCTTAAAAATCCTGGAATAAATGTTGCCAGGCAATTACCATTTAAAAAACGGATAGATTGACGTAAAGGAGTGATATTACGGTCACCAACCCGTAAGAGATAATAACAAAGTACGGTAAAAATTACAGTCGCATGTATTTTACTTAAATACGGCTGAGAACAGTATATTTCTACAGAGAATTAAATTACAGTCGCGTGTATTTTACCGAAATACGGCCGAGAACAGTATATTTCTACGGAGAATTAAATTACAGTCGCCAGTATTTTACTGAAATACGGCCGAGAACAGTATATTTCTACGGAGAATTAAATTACAGTCGCCAGAATTTTACTGAAATACGGCTGAGAACAGTATATTTCTACGGAGAATTAAATTACAGTCGCCTGTATTTCACTGAAATACGGCTGCGAACGGTATATTTTTCCGGCAAATTTCCGATTAAAAATACGGTTTTTTAAAGTGTATAGACTTCGAACGCGCTTACCACACAGTCACATTAATTGAAAATATCCACCACTCAATTGCTGCAACCGAAGAAATATCCCTCAGGCCTTTTGAGTAGATTAAAACGGCTTTCGGAAAACCGAAACCCAGAGTTTCCGAGAAGTTTGTTAAGTCCAGCCTGGCATTTTCCACTGGCGTTCCACAGTGCGTTTGAACCTGAGCATCAACACTCCTGTTTTTGAGGTGTTTACGTCTCTCTCTCTCTCTCTCTCTCTCTCTCTCTCTCTCTCTCTCTGCCGCAATTTGCGCGTTTTAGGTCTTGAGAGAGAGAGAGAGAGAGAGAGAGAGAGACTACGTCTATTTTATTCGAGGAATGCTACAGAGAGAGAGAGATAGAGAGAGAGAGAGAGACTACGTCTATTTTATTCGAGGAATGCTACAGAGAGAGAGATAGAGAGAGAGAGAGAGACTACGTCTATTTTATTCGAGGAATGTTACTGAGAGAGAGAGAGAGAGAGAGAGAGAGAGAGAGAGAGAGACTACGTCTATTTTATTCGAGGAATGCTACAGAGAGAGAGAGATAGAGAGAGAGAGAGAGACTACGTCTATTTTATTCGAGGAATGTTACTGAGAGAGAGAGAGAGAGAGAGAGACTACGTCTATTTCATAGGATTACAACTGAGAGAGAGAGAGAGAGAGAGAGAGAGAGAGAGACTACGTATATTTTATTCGAGGAATGCTACTGAGAGAGAGAGAGAGAGAATTACGTCTATTTCATTCGAGGAATATTACTGAGAGAGAGAGAGAGAGAGAGAGAGAGAGAGAGAGAGGGAGGGATTACGTCTATTTCATTCGAGGAATACTGCTGAGAGAGAGAGAGAGAGAGAGAGAGAGAGAGAGAGAGAGATTGCGTCTATTTCATTCAAGGAATACTACGGAGAGAGAGAGAGAGAGAGAGAGAGAGAGAGAGAGAGAGAGAGAGAGTGTGTGTTCCCTCACTTTCATATCAAAAACATCAAAATACGAAATAATTAAGACACTTGGCTTTTTACTGACCTATTTTCTACAAGTGAACTACAAAACTAGTCAGAAATATTAACAAATTTCAAAGGTTTAAACGCAAGGTTAGAGACCTTAACCTTTTTTTCATATGAAAAGTAGTGTCATTTCGTCTTCTACCACGGGTTGATAGTCCGGTGTGATCAGTACGGACCAACATGTTAAGAGAGAGTCGTAGAAATATGTCTGAAGGAAATATTACTTTCTTGAATACAGTACGTCTCCAACAAAATATTTCTATGAATTTTTGTATTTAAAAAAAAATCAATAGACTTAGATATATCAAATAACGAGTAAAAATGGAGACAGAATAGAAAAATGGAATTACATAATCAAAGAATATGTTACTTAATGAATAAAATATGTCTTCAACAAAATATTTTCATGAATCATTGTATTATAAATAAAAAACAAAACAAAAACAAAAGGCTTAAACGATAAAAACCAAAAGATAAATCAAATAATGAGTAAAAACAGAAACAGAAAAGAAAAATGGAATTACATAATCAAAGAATATGTTACTTAATGAATATAGTATGTCTTCAACAAAATATTCTTAGGAATTATTGCAATTCAAATAAAAAAAATCAAAAGGCTTAACCGAAAAAAACTAAAAAATAAATCAAATGATGAGTAAAAATAGTAACAGAATAGAAAAATGAATTACATAATCAAAGAATATGTTACTTCTTGAATAAAAAATGTCTTCAACAAAATATTTTTATGAATTATTGTATTATAAATAAAAAAACCAAATGGTTTAAACGAGAAAAACCAAAAGATAAATCAAATAACGAGTAAAAATAGAAACAGAAAAGAAAAATGGAATTACATAATCAAAGAATATGTTACTTAATGAATACAATGTCTTCAATAAAATATATTTAGGAATTATTGTATTATAAATAAAAAAAACAAATGGCTTAAACGAGAAAAAACAAAAGATAAATCAAATAACGAGTAAAAATAAAAACAGAAAAGAAAAATGGAATTACATAATCAAAGAATATGTTACTTAATGAATACAGTATGTCTTCAATAAAATATTTTTATGAATTATTGTATTATAAATAAAAGATTCAAAAGGCTTAAACGAAAAAAAAAGCTAAATAAAATGAGTACAAATAAAAACAGAAAAGAAACACAGCATTACATAATCAAAGGAAATGTTACTTCTTGAATACAATATATCTTCCACAAAATATTTTTATGAATTTTTGTATTAAAAAAAAAAAACCAAATGGCTTTAACGAGAAAAACCAAAAGATAAATCAAATAATGAGTAAAAACAGAAACAGAAAAGAAAAATGGAATTACATAATCAAAGAATATGTTACTTCTTGAATACAAAATATCTCCAATAAAATATTTTTTATGAATAATTGTATTATAAATAATAAAAACCAAATGGCTTAAAGCCAAAAGATAAATCAAATGAGTACAAATAGATACAGAAAAGAAAAATGGAATTGCATAATCAAAGGAAATTTAATTCTTGATTACAATATGTCTTCAACAAAATATTTTAATGAATTATTGTATTTCAAATAGAAAAAAATCAAAACGCTTAAACGAGAAAAACCAAACGATATATCAAATGCTGAGTACAAGAAAAAATAGAAAAGACACAAGGAGTTGCATAACAATAACGTAACTTAATTTGAACTTAATTTGAAAAAGCAAGCTTACCTTGTGGGTGGGTGGTTTGAAATTCCAGGTACAGTAGATGCTGTAACACTGGAAATACCACATTACCTGGAAAATGTAAAAAAAAAATTTATTTTAATATTTTGAGGAAATGTTTATTTTAATGTTGTTACTGTTCTTGAAACATATTTTTCCTTGTTTCCTTTCCTCACTGGGCAATTTTCCCTGTTGGAGTCCCTGGGCTTGTAGCATCCTGCTTTTCCAACTTGGGTTGTAGCTTAGCAAGTAGTAGTAGTAGTAGTAATAATAATAATAATAATAATAATAATAATAATAATAATAATAATAATAATAATAAAATGTAAAATATTGCTTTATTGCTTTCTCAAAGTCCAAGCCAATTACCATTTAATGTTAGTTGGTCACTTCATTTTTCTAGATAAATAATTAAAATAAACAGATGGTGAGGATATACACAAGGTTATAGAAATGTATGAAAGATCTCAATACAAAGGTAAGAGATCAGAATAATGAAATGAGGATATAACGATACTTAATTTTCTTTAACGAGGCGCATTTGCACCGACTCTCAGGGGTGCCCTTTTAGTTTGGAAAAGTTTCCTACTAGCTGACTGCTTGGACAAAATAATTCTAACCAATCAGCTCGTAGGAAACTTTTACGAGCTAAAAGGGCACCCGTGCGAGTCCGTGCAAATGCGCCTCATTAAAAAAATTGAGAATAGGATTCCAGGATTGAAATCAGGATATGATTAGGATAACAACAGGAGCATCACGATAAGGATATGTTAGAATTTTGCCGTAAAAACTGTAAAAATCCTGGAATAAATGTTGCAAGGCATTTACCGTTTTTTAAACGGATATATTGACGTTAAGGAGTGATATTATGGTCACCAACCCGTAAAAGTTAATAACAAAGTAGAGTAAAAATTACGATCGCCACTGGAGCTTATTTCTTGACCTTGACCTTTGACCTTGGAGTTTCAAAATTGAATTACTTCCACGTCTAAACATAACAATTATTCCCTGAAAGTTTCACTACTCTATGAACAAAATCGTTGCCAGAAAGTTGTTCAGATACAAACACACGGACAAACGGGGGCGAAAACATAACCTCCCCAAAACTTCGATGATGGGAGTAACTAGGATTTCAGGATTGAAATCAGGATATAAGTAGGATAAAAAGAGGAGGGTCCGGATACAGACAGGGTTCCTGGAAAAGAAAAATACCCTAGACAAACCCCTACACTGTTAAAAATTTGCATAAAAAAAAACGGTAGAAGTCTGGGAAAATTTTTTCAGGATTTTTACCTTTTTAAAAATAGATATATTAACGTAAAGGAGTGATATTACGGTGACCAACCCATAAAAGATAATAATAAAGTAAGGTAAAATTACGGTCGCCCGTATTTTACTGAAATACAGCTAAGAACAGTATATATTTCTATAGAGAGTTTCCGATCAAAATTATTGACGTAAAGGGGTGATATTACAGTCACCTACCCGTAAAAGATAATAACAAAGTAAGGTAAAATTACGGTCGCCTGTATTTTACTGAAATACAGCTGAGAACAATATATATTTTTACGGAGAATTTCCGATTAAAATTACAGGTTTTTTTTAACAGTGTAGCAAGGGAGATGAAAAGGAGGAGAGAGGCATCAAAGTCAGGTGATCACCACAGGACACGCAGGATCAAAGGTTGGATGAAAGGTAGCGTATATTTGAGGGGCAAATAGACATTAGGGCAGGTGTAACCAGGAAGCTCCCTTCGGTAAGACCAAATATTTACCCGCTCGGAATTCCCAACAACTCGGGAGGCAAAGAGATGAGGAGACCTAGATTGCCCGACCAGACATTTCTTCCGAGGAAATAAAAGGAGAAGAAATGACGTCACAGTGAGCTTCTTCTGACAAAATAAAAAAGGAGATGACGTCACAGTGAGGCTTCTCCTGACAAAATAAAAAAGGAGATGACGTCACAGTGAGGCTTCTCCTGACAAAATAAAAAAGGAGATGACGTCACAGTGAGGCTTCTCCTGACAAAATAAAAACAGAGATGACGTCACAGTGAGGCTTCTTCTGACGAAATAAAAAAGGAGATGACGTCACAGTGAGGTAGTGACCTGTAATTGGAATAAGATTGAAGAGGATATGAAGTCACTGTGAGGCAATGACCTGCAATTGAACTAGGACTGAAGAAGATATGACGTCAGAGTAAGGCAGTGACCTGTAATTGGACTAAGATTGAAGAGGATATGACGTCACAGTGAGGTAATGACCTGCAATTGAACTAAGATTGAAGAGGAGATGACGTCACAGTGAGGTACTGCCCTGCAATTGAACTAAGATTGAAGAGGATATGACGTCACAGTGAGGTACTGACTTGCAATTGAACTAAGACTGAAGAAGATATGACGTCAGAGTGAGGCAGTGACCTGTAATTGGACTAAGATTGAAGAGGATATGAAGTCATAGTGAGGTAGTGACCTGTAATTGGAATAAGATTGAAGAGGATATGAAGTCACTGTGAGGCAATGACCTGCAATTGAACTAGGACTGAAGAGGATATGACG
>NC_090745.1:119929915-119932415 GCF_036898095.1 Palaemon carinicauda | reverse complement strand
GTGGATTATCGTCCTGACATTTTTTATATATTAAGCATGAACATACGTGTGTGTGTATACACACACACACATATATATATACATATATATATATATATATATATACGATATACAATTTTATACACATACATACTTGTACTGTATATATAAATTACATATATATACATATATATATATATATATATATGTGTGTGTGTGTATATATACAGTATATACATGCATACATATATATATATATATATACACGCATATACACATACATACATACATACATATATATATATATATATATATATGATGTACAGGCCTATGTATACAACGTCATTTGGTTTATTCCCTACGTTAGGCATACATCTAACCATCTAACCTTTAGGCCCATGAATAACTCAATAATTCAACCTTCTAAATAACTAAACAGATGATTAAAACAAACTCTACCAATCACAATTACTACCCAACTTCCATAAAAAAATAATACCTTAATCTCTCAGTCACACGTTAATTCCTATTCGCTACTTTTAAACAATGATTTATGTAAATTGCCGCATTAAAAATGAATACGACAGATACGGTAATCTTGGCAAATACGTTTTATTTAAAGTACGTGAAATGAAATATTCATTCAGTATTTCCGTTCATCCTGTGTGAACTTTTACAGACGTTGGTATGTAGGGCTGTGATTCCCACTACCAATCCTTGGAAGAAAACGAAGAAGATGAGTATCACTGAAGAAGAGATTACGACTAAAGGAAGCTGCTTAATTTTAAGGGTTTACTTTCAATATGAGATATATATATATATATATATATATACATATATATATACATATATATATATACATATATATATATATATATATATATATTATATATATATACATATATATATACATATATATATATACATATATATATACATATATACATATATATATATATATATATATGTATATATATACATACATATATATAAATATATATGTATATATAGACATAGCCTATATATATATATATATATATCGCATTAAGTATTACGGGAAGATTTAGGCAGGGTAAGTGTGGCTGGGATGGGGGGGGGGGGGCGGTTTATAGGTTTAAAGGTCACTCATGAATAGCAGGGGCAAGGGACAGTGACATTGCCTTATCAAGCAGGACAATGCCCTAGAGACTGGCCATATACTCATATGATCAACCCGAGCATCCTCTTCACCCAGACAATGGCTGTTGGTGACACAGCAGATAGACTTGTAGGCTCCCCCAAACCTGCCCCCCCCCCCTTAGCTCACAAGGATGGTGAGGCTGCAGCGACCAAAGAAACTAACGAGTTTGAGCGGGACTCGAACCCCAGTCTGGCGTTATCCAGTCAGGGGACGTTACCATATCGCCCACCACATCCCTAAAATAACACAATCAGGTAGGGCACATATACTTATAGACCAAATTGATTTAAAATTGTGTGACATTTCAGTATTTGAGATATTATGACTGGTGTAAGTATAGCCACTCTCCATCAGATTGGCTATTTTATTGCCATGGTTGGTGTAAAAACAGCCACTTCAAAAAAGAAAAAAAAAATATATGTATATATATATATATATATATATATATATATAATAATACTAATAACAATAATGACTATTATCATTATTGATAATCATTATTATCATTAATTACTATTATCAGTTATTAACATTAATAATAAATATTATAAGTATCATTAATAATCATCATTAGAATTAATAATAATTATCATTAACATTACTAATAATTACTATTAATATTATTAATTATCCATCAAATCATTAAGCAATGTAAAGGACAGCTAAATCCATCCCTCTAATCTGGAAAATAAAACTAAAAGTAAATGCCTTTCATGACTGACATATGCCCTACTTTAAAAAAAAAAAAAAAAAAAAAAAAAAAAAAAAAAAAAAAAAAAAAAACACGTCTTTCACGTACAATACATGAACCTTTCTATATTGAATTTTCCGTAATTTCTGTATTCTCTCGCGCATTGTTAAAACTATTTCCTATTTCTAAAAATTCTAGTTTTTCTCCAAACGCTGATCACCCAAATGATTGACATTTAGACTAAAGCTGAATGTCAAGTGAAAAAAGAATCGTAAAAAAACCACTGTAGCACAATTGACCTTCGTTCCAGATGGAATATTCAGGAATTACAATTTAGGAATGATGCATTCCTGAATTACAATTTAGGAATGATGCATTCCAGTTGGGAATGTTAACGTATATGGAACGAGGTATACTTATCATATCGACGACTAGAAGATTTTGATTAAATTTTGATTATATTTGTGGGCAAAGATGAGGAAGTGGCATTTCAAATAATTTCTATGTTTAGGATTGGATATGCAGTCGACGGCTGAACTGCATTTGAAATTCAGGTTAGGCTTACGAGAGAGAGAGAGAGAGAGAGAGGAGAGAGAGAGAGAGAGAGAGAGAGGGGTGGGGTGGGGTGATGAGGCACACATTTAAAATTT
>NC_090745.1:119904915-119924915 GCF_036898095.1 Palaemon carinicauda | reverse complement strand
GAAAGAGTAGGGGATTGCTAGGTGAAAAGATGGGGGCATTGGTAGGTGAAAAGATGGGGATTTGGTAAGTGAAGAGGTGGGGATATTGGTAGGTAAAACGGGGGGGGGGGAAATGGTAGGTGAAATGTGGGGGTATTGGTAAGTGAAAAGATGGGGGCATTGGTAGGTGAAAAGGTGGGGGCATTGGTAGGCGAAAAGGTGAGGGCATTGGTAGGCGAAAAGGGAGGATTGGTAGGTGAAAAGGTGTGAAAGGATTGGCAGGAGAAGAAGTGGGGGGGGGGGGGTGCTGATAGGCGAAAAAGTGGGGGGATTGGTAGGTGAAAAGGTGGGGGGACTGGTAGGTGGAAAGGTGGTTGTATTGATAAGCGAAAAATTGGGGGGATTGGTAAGTGAAAAGGTGGGGGACTGGTAGGTGGAAAGGTGGGGGATTGGTAGGCGAAAAAGTGGGGGGATTGGTAGGTGAAAAGGTGGGGGACTGGTAGGTGGGAAAGGAGGGGGGACTGGTAGGTGAAAAGGTGGGGGACTGGTAGGTGGAAAGGTGGGGGCATTGGTAGGCGAAAAGAAGGGGATTGGCAGGTGAAAGAGGGGGGGGGGGGGATTAGTAGGTGAAAAGGTGATAGAATTGGTCAGTGGAAAAATTGGGGGGGGATTGGTAAGTGAAAAGGTGGAGTATAGGTAGGTGAAAAGGTGAGAGGATTGGTAGGTGCAAAGGGGGGGTGGTAGGTGAAAAGGGGGGGGGGGTAACTGTTAGATGAAAGGTGGGGGGTATTGGTAGGTGAAAGGTAATTTCACAAACACTGAGACTGGCGCCTATGTCGTTAGGGCTGGTCTTTCATATTGCCTTTAAATTAATGAATAGGTTATTTATTATTATTATTATTATTATTATTATTATTATTATTATTATTATTAGAAATATATAAAGCGTTCAAGAAATTACTTCACTCTCAGTCAAGAGAAAATATAGAACGGGCCTTGTAATTAATTAATTAAATATTGTTATATATTATATATATATATATAATATATATAATATATATATATATATATATTGCTGTTATAGTGTATATTGTTTATTATCTTATGTAGAAGTGTATACATTTATATGTGTACTGTATGTAAGCACGTTTGTAAACACACGTATATAGGTATATGTGTACGTATGTGTGTACACACACACAAACACAGTTACAGCACCAAACGGAGAAACTCTTTTCCCCAACCCGACAAGATATGTAATAACTTCTACTTTTAACAATGACACACCGTTATTGAAACGACTGACTCTTGCGAAACAACTTATTGCCTTTGAACGAACCACTGACCCAAAATATATCGACGCAATTTGCCAGAGTAAGATGCAGAGGTCCATGAAAATGAATCATGAACAAAAAAAAAAAAAAAAAAAAAAAAAAAAAAAAAAAAAAAAAAAAAGAAGAGAGAGAGAGGAGAGAGAGAGAGAGAGAGAGAGAGAGAGAGAGAGAGAGAGAGAGAGAGAGAGAGAGAAAATAATGGATTTCACTGAACCTTAAAATAAAAGGCTTCGCTGAACATTGGGCGATGACTTGAAAGACGATTTGTATCGTGGGAAAACTCAATGATATTGTTAAGGAAAATGCTATTGATGTTGTATACAAATAACTTCTATTTTACTGGCGCAAAACTGGAATTAAATTTCAGATATTACTGTTTTCAAGTTGGGTGGGGGGGGGGGGGGGGGTTACAATTTTATTACTTACAACATATGGTTTTTGTTTACAAGACCACGCTCTCCATAATTTAGCAGTATATGGGGAGCGTGGTCTTGTAAACAAATACTGAAAATATTATAATTTATTTTCTTACAAGGGGAGGGGTGGAAGGTAGGGGGGGATTAAAATTTCTTTACTTACAAAATATGGTTTTTATTTACAAGACCACGCTCTCCGTAATTTAGCAGTACAGGGAGAGTGTGGTCTTGTAAACAAATACAGAAAATATTATAATTGATATTATAAAAAGGGGAGGGGTACACTACTGATATTATGAAAGCCTAATATGATAAACTTATATTAGAAAACATGTAATTATATTCTTACATAAAAAAACATGCCATTTCCAATATCCTAAAACTGACTTCATATTCTCAAAAAATGTAAACCTCACAAATCTTCACAAATTCAGGGAAACCCCCAACCCTTTTTAAAGGTTTAAAGGCCTCTCATGAATGGCAGAGGCAAGGGACAGTGATATTGCCCTATCAAGCAGGACAATGCCCTAGAGACTGACCACATATACAAAGGATCAGCGTCCAAGGCCACTATCCATCCAAGCTTAGACCAGGGAGGACCTGTCACTGGGTGCTGATGACTCATCAGGTAGATCTATAGGCTCCCCTAAACCTTCTATCCTTATCTCACAAGGATGGTGAGGTTGCAGCGACCAAAGGAAGTGGCGATTTTGATTGGGACTCGAATCCCAGTCTGGCAATCACCAGGCAAGGACGTTACCAACAGGCCACCACCTAGAAAGGGTGAAATGACATTGTCATAATGATTTATTTCTTGGATTTATTTACCTGGAACACGAAGAAAACAGGCAAGGACGTTACCAACAGGCCACCACCTAGAAAGGGTGACTTGACATTATCAGAATGATTTATTTCATGGATCTATTTACCTGGAACACGAAGAAAACAGGCAAGGAAGGACGTTACCAACAGGCCACCACCCAGAAAGGGTGACATGGCATTATCATAATAATTTATTTCATGGATTTATTTACCTGGAACACGAAGAAAACAGGCAAGGAAGGACGTTACCAACAGGCCACCACCCAGAAAGGGTGACATGATATTATCATAATGATTTATTTCATGGATTTATTTACCTGGATCGCGAAGAAAACAAGGAAAGGTAAATAAACCCGGAAGGAGAAATAAACTTGCCTTTTGAAAGATAAATAGAACTCTTGTTATATCCTATTATATGAAAATAGCGGTAATGTCAAGCTAACAAACAGAAGTTCACTTTGTGGCATTTGTCCAAATGTCATGAAAATTAAATGATATATTTAATGAACAGCTCGTTTTAAGAGAAAAGAGAAAAATTACGTTCAAATCCAGAGATTTATTAAAATTAGATTTAATCAAAGGTCGAAAACTGGAATACAATGAGTTATAGAACTCAGATATATTGGATAGAATTGATCGAAGCAACTTGTAATTCAACCTTTGAAATTGTAGTTTAATCAACAAATTCGGAAAAATTGAATATTCAATTGAAAATTCATCGTCAGGCAAGAAACACTTCACAACCAATCGTCAGAAGGGATTTAGTGGATTTAACTATTTTGTGTTATGCCGAATAAAAAAAAAAATAAAAAGAAAAAAAATTCCGTTTGCAGTACTAAATCGAAAAGGTTTTTCTCGCTTTCATATCTTTTTAATCAAATTGCAAAGCTGGATTTACTGGCTGATAGAAGTTTTTTTTTTCATAGCTTCAATTAAATAGTTATCATAAATAAAAGCAATAGATTTTAAATCAAATTTAGAAAGTTGATTTACAAAATATACAATAAATCAATCTGTATAATTTAAAAATTGGATTTACAAAAAAATATAATCTGAACGTATAATAGAAAATCGAGTATTATTATTATTATTATTATTATTATTATTGTTAGCTAAGCTACAACCCTGGTTGGAAAAAGCATGATGCTATAATCCCAAGGTCTCCAACAGAGAAAAATAGCCCAGTGAGGAAAGGAAACAAGAAAATAAATAAACTAAAAGAGAAGTAATAACAATCAAAATAAAATATTTAAAGGTCATTAACATCAAATTAGATCTTTCATATGTAACTATAAAAACCTCATAAAAACAAGAGGAAGAAAACGGATTCTGTAGAGTCTTTTTATAGTTTATATATGACATATCTGTTTTGACGTTGTTAATAGTTTATATATGACATATCTGTTTTGACGTTGTTAATAGTTTATATATGACATATCTGTTTTGACGTTGTTAATAGTTTATATAGGACATATCTGTTTTGACGTTGTTAATAGTTTATATAGGACATATCTGTTTTGACGTTGTTAATAGTTTATATATGACATATCTGTTTTGACGTTGTTAATAGTTTATATATGACATATCTGTTTGGAGGTTGTTAATAGTTTATATATGACATATCTGTTTTGACGTTGTTAATAGTTTATATATGACATATCTGTTTGGACGTTGTTAATAGTTTATATATGACATATCTGTTTTGACGTTGTTAATAGTTTATATATGACATATCTGTTTTGACGTTGTTAATAGTTTATATATGACATATCTGTTTTGAAGTTGTTAATAGTTTATATGACATATCTGTTTTGACGTGGTTACTGTATTTAGAATGATTTATTGTTAATTTGTTCTCATCATTTATTTATTTCCTTTCCTCACTGGGCTACTTTTCCCTGTTGGAGCCCTTGGGCTGATAGCATCTTGCAACTACAGATGAAAAATTTTCTATAAACTCTTTTTCTGATTGCTTTTCATCCAGCATCATCATCATCATTATTATTATTATTATTATTATTATTATTACTTGCTAAGCTACAACTCTAGTTGGAAAAGCAGAATGCTATAAGCCCAGGGGTTCCAACAGGGAAAATAGCCCAGTGAGGAAAAGGAAATAAGGAAATAAATAAACTAAAAGAGAAGTAATGAACAATATGTTTCAAGAACAGTAATAACATTAAAATTGATCTTCCATATATAAACTATAAAAACTTGAAAGAACAAGAGGAAGAGAAATAAGACCGAAACGTGTGCTTGAGTCTACCCTCAAGCAAGAGAACTCTACCCAAAGACAGTGGAAGACCACGGTACAGAGGCTATGGCACTACCCAAGACTAGAGGACAATAGCTTGAATTCGGAGTGTCCTCCTAGAAGAGCTGTTTACCACAGATAAAGAGTCTCGTCTACCCTTACCAAGAGGAAAGTAGCCACACTACATACGAAGGTATACAAATACATGTTTTATTCAACATAGTTTATGGTCTACTTTCCTATGACCATACGTCTCTAGCTTCCTTTACATATTAATAGTTTATTTACGTACACTTTCATTAAAAGAACAATATATACGATAACGATGATTCAAATATAGATTTATGCATTCGTATCTATAATACATATATACATAAAAACCACATATTCACACACAAACACACACACACACATATATATATATGTATGTATATTATACAGAATATATATATATACAGTATATATATAATATACAGTATATAATGTATATAATTTATATATGTATATATATATATATATATATATATATATATGTAGACATATACATATATATACATATATACATACACATATATATATATATATATATATATATATATATATATATATATACATATATACATATACAATGTAAACATATATATACACACACACACACACACATATATATATATATATATATATATATATATATATATATATATATATATATATATATATAGTATATACATAATATACTTGTAACATTCATACATACATTAAACACACCAAACACGTATAATGTGAGAGAATAGATTAAGAAGAAAGTGAAACACAATTTCATTCATGATAATGACCATTCGTTCACCTACAGCCACCTTGGGTCCATAAATATGGCGTTTGACTTCCTTTTAATATTATTACTCTCTGGACAACCATCCTCCCAAAACGTTGATGAGAAACCCATAAAATATACAAGGCGTTTCTTTTTCTACTTAAGCCTGAAAGTAAATAAAGGGAAACACACTTATGCATGCGCAAATACATACATATATACTTAAATACAAACATACATACTTAAACACACAAACACTTTGATATATACATATGCCCTATATATACCCTTATTACTTCTCATATCGTTTATTTATTTCCTTATTTCCTTTCCTAACTAGGCTATTTTGCCCTGTTGGTGCCCTTGGGCTTATAGCATCCTGCTTTTACAACTAGTAATAATAATAATAATAATAATAATAATAATAATAATAAAATAATAACAATAATAATATTTAATAATAACAATAATAATAATAACAATAATTATAATAATAATAATAATAATAATAATAATA
Source organism: Palaemon carinicauda (assembly GCF_036898095.1). Taxonomy (NCBI): domain Eukaryota; kingdom Metazoa; phylum Arthropoda; class Malacostraca; order Decapoda; family Palaemonidae; genus Palaemon; species Palaemon carinicauda. The sequence goes on along the minus strand of NC_090745.1, from coordinate 119,918,779 downwards.
ATAATAATAATAATAATAATAATATTAGTAATAATAATAATAAAAACAACAATAATACTACACATTTACACAAGACACAACAACAATAACAACAAATTCAAATTTAGCCATTTCTAGTCTACCGCAGGACAAAAGTCTCAGACATGTTTTAGTCATGTATGGGATTTGGACATTTTCATAAACACGCTGGCCACTGCGAATTGGTGATGGTGAGAGACTTTAGTTTGATCGCTCACAGCAAACCAACCTAGTATGGGTGGCCCTGACTAGTACAGCTTTGCTGATCATGGGGATATACAATCCTTTTCACCAAATAAGGGTCTAACTTAGCTAATAATAGTAATAATAATAATAATAATAATCCCCATAAGCAGCGAAGCTGTACTAGTCAGGGCCATCTATACTAGATTGGTTTGCTTTGAGAGATCAGACTAAAGTCTCCCACCAACACCAATAATACTAATAATGAGTTATCCCCTCCACACACACACACATATATACATATATATCTATATATATATATATATATATATATATATATATATATATATATATATATATATACTGTATATATATAATATATATATATAGGAGAGAGAGAGAGAGAGAGAGAGAGAGAGAGAGAGAGAGAGAGAGAGAGAGAGAGAGAGAGAGAGAGAGAGAGAGAGAGAGAGCAACATACACGAGTGGATACCTAAGCACGTTTGAAATTAATCTCAAAAGAATTATCACTGAGAGAGAGAGAGAGAGAGAGAGAGAGAGAGAGAGAGAGAGAGAGAGAGAGAGCTTCCACTAGAAACAGATTAATCCCAAAACAATGACTCCATTGCTCATTATTAACGTTACAATTCACCAAACTAGACGCAAACACATACGTTAACTCCCCCCCCCCCCCACCTCGTTAGGATAACGCTTAACGAGTATCATACTTCATATAGAAATGAATAAACTAATTGTATAACATTTCCATTCACACCGCCAAAGACCCACTTCCCCCGAAAAGCATTTTATTAGCTTCTCACAATGAATGCTTTAAGCAATAATAATGATGCATAATAATGATGTGTATTGAAATGTAATGAGTAACATAATATTGCTTCATCATATCATCATCTATATATTGATACGATAGCGCGTGTGTTATTTATTTTGTGTCACGCCTTGAAGAAAACGGAAATAATTTCATGGTATACTCTTACAAATTCACATTAGACTTTGATTACTAGACCAAAACACATCTTATATAGTTTTCCCAATTTTGTCTTCAGCACCCGACTCTTTTTTAAATATTAGACAAAAAATTAAGTTCTATCAATTTCCATAACCTAGATTATAAAATTAATCTCGGGACATTTTATTCAAACATGTATAGGTTAGGAGCAAGATAATTGGTATTGAAAATATAATTTCGTGGAATTTACACGAGTTCCGCTAGTACTGTATTATAACCGTTGCTCTCATTTTCAAGGTATTTACCCCAGATTGAGTAATTTTTGGTTGATTTTAAGGAAATTTTAAGAGTAATGATACTTCAAAGGATTTTTTTTCATCAGGTAATCTAAATTTTTAACTTCAGATTTTACAAAAAAAAAAAAAAAAAAAAAAAAAAAAAAAAAAAAAAAAAAAAAAAAAAAAAAAAAAAAAAAAAGGGATTTTGTTAATCGGGAAATTTTTTCTTTATTTTTTTCTTAGGTTTTCACGATTACTATATTTGTTTTAAACTTTATATTTAACTTTTATGTTATCTATTATACGTTTATTTCATATTAGATCTCTTGTTGTATGAAACAATAGGTTTTTTTCCTTACTTTTCGTTCACCAATTTTATTATTTTATTCTTTTTTTTCACTGATTTCCTTCATCTCGTAGTCTTTTTTTATATAAATATTTGTTCTATATATGTGATATATGTTTCCATTACAAATATACTTGATGTAAAAGTCTGTAATAAGTTCATCATTCTGTTCTTAAATAATGAAAAACATCCATTTCATCAACAAATAAATCCCCAAAAGAAAAAAAAAACAAGAAAAGTAAATGTACCCTGACACTTGCGCGAATTTGTGGCACGCATTGTCACGACTCGAGTCGTGAACTGGCGTGAACTCGTCGTGAACTTGAGTGAACTCGTCATGAACTTGCCGTGACATCGTGGCATGTCGTGACGAGAATTTTGAAATGTTCAAAATTCTGGTCACGACAAAATTTCGTGACCAGGTTGTGAACTATGCGCGAAGTGTTCGTGAACTCGTTGGGACGATGCGGGAAGTGCGCAAACTATGCGTGAACTCGTCGTGAACTCGTCGTGCCAGTTCGTGTCAATGTGGACAGGTGAGCTGTGATTCTGAGGCATTTTTTTTTATTTTTTTTTTATTTTCCAGTTCGTGCCACAAAATGTCACGACTTGCCACGACAAATTCGTGACAAAAAGTCGTGCAAGTGTCAGCCTGGCTTTACGCACTTGGGAATAACCATCTTAGAAGAAGAAGAAGACCATCAACAACAACTACAACTACAACAACAACAACCACATGCCATTTTACGGCTAATCGACAACTCCAAATTGCGACAACTTACAAGAAGAAGAAGAAGAAAAAGAAGAAGACCAGCAACAACAACAATAATAACAACAACAACAACAACAACAACAACGACGACGACGACGACAACATTCCATTTTACGGCTGATCGACAACTCCAACTTGCGACAACTTAAAAGAAAAAAAAATAGTGTCGCAGCTTCCAATGGTCATCGCCACCCGGGCCGGCCGGCAGGCCATTTCTACGACAATCTCGATTTCACTTTGTTGTTTCTACTCGAGCTATTCCGACGTGTGCTGCATCATCATCATCACCATCACCTTCATCACCATCGCCATCTTCCCTGTTGCTGTCCTATTATGGCAGTCCATTAAAGGGGTCGTCCGCTAGCCTAGCGTCCTACGGAGTCCTTCCCTTCAGTGAAAACGGTGTATATTGGATTTATGTAAATGTGTTGACAATGTTACACCGAGTTGCTCTCCAATGCTCTTGATCCTGATCATTGAGGGAAATCGTTTGAGGCAACCCCACCCACCCGCTGTGGGGGGAAGGAGGGAGGAGCCTCCCTTCCCCTAATCAAGTGGAAAGCTCTAGGAATTGTCCGAGGAGGAAAGGAGGCCAGGGAAGAGTTGAATGGAAAGGGGGGAAATGGGTGAGAGAGAGAGAGAGAGAGAGAGAGAGAGAGAGAGAGAGAGAGAGAGAGAGAGAGAGAGAGAGAGAGAGAGAGAGAGAGAGGTAGGTTAGGGAAAGTAAAACTCAAGGTGTAAGAGAAGGAAAAAGTGGAGAGGACAACAGGAAGGTAAATATAGAAAAAAGGGGGAAGGAAAAAGAGAGGGAAAGATACTAATATTAGAGGGTAGTTTTGCTACTATATACCTAATAATAATAATAATAATAATAATAACAATGATAATAGGAATTGTACATTGATGAAAACGAGGAAATTAAATATGAAATATCATTAATTACCAACAGAAAATAAAATAATTAAATACGTTTCCTTTGGAATTTATAACTACCTCATCATCAGTAAAAATTACTTACTGTATTACACACGTAATGTTAGGAATTGTACATTGAATAAAACAAGGAAATTAAATATGTATCATTAATAATTACTATCAACTGAAAATTAAATAATACGTTATCTTTGGAATTTCACAATGAATATGAAAACATAAATATATATCATTGGGATTTTCACTAAAAAAAAAAAAAAAAAAAAAAAAACTCACACACACATACAGAGTACTATCAACCTAAAATGAGGAGGACCACGAATAAGAGGAAACTTGACCTTTACTTTCTTGAACTTAAAAAAGAAAGAAAAAAAAAATAAGAGTACAAAGCCCGTCATTGTGGAACCTTTCTAAGCCAAAGGGACTCGAAAATGATGCGTAAAGTGACATCAAGGTACTTATAACCCCCACCGACGTCATGAAAGAGGTCAAAGGTTGGAAAGAATCTTTGAAGCTTTCGAAATGTTGCAGGAATAATTTCCAGGTTAAATATTCGTGTGTACTTTGTTGACCGCATTTGCCTGTACGTTGGATTTCGTATTCCAGAGTATTATAGTCGCTGCAGAGATTCTGGGCGAAATAAGCTCCACCGTTTGATGACGTCATAGAATCACCGCAGAGATTCTTGGCGAAATAAACCCCACCCTTTGATGACGTCATATAATTGCCGCAGATTCTGGACGAAATAAGCCCCACCCCTTTATGACGTCATAAAATTGCAGCAGAGATTCTGGGAGAATTAAGTCCCAACCCCTGATGACGTCATAGAATTGCCGCGGAGATTCTGGGCGAAATAAGCACCATCCCCTGATAACATCACAGAATTGCCACAGAGATTCTGGCCGAAATAAGCCCCAACTGCTGATAACATCACAGAACTGCCACAGAGATTCTGGGCAAAATAAGCCCCACCCCTTGATGACGTCATGGAATCGTCACAGAGATTCTGGGCGAAATAAGCCCCACCCCTGATAACATCACAGAATTACCACAGAGATTCTGGGCGAAATAAGCCCCACCCCCTGATGACGTCATGGAATCGCCACAGAGATTCTGGGCGAAATAAGCACCATCCCCTGATAACATCACAGAATTGCCACAGAGATTCTGGCCGAAATAAGCCCCAACTGCTGATAACATCACAGAACTGCCACAGAGATTCTGGGCGAAATAAGCCCCACCCCTTGATGACGTCATGGAATCGTCACAGAGATTCTGGGCGAAATAAGCCCCACCCCTGATAACATCACAGAATTACCACAGAGATTCTGGGCAAAATAAGCCCCACCCCCTGATGACGTCATGGAATCGCCACAGAGATTCTGGGCGAAATAAGCCCCACCCTCTGATGACATCATAGAATCGCCACAGAGATTTTGGGAGAAATAAGCCCCACCTTCTGATGACATCATAGAATCGCCGCAGAGATTCTGGGCGAAATAAGCACCGCCCCTGATGACGTCATAGAATCGCCACAGAGTTTTTGAGCGAAATAGACCCCACCCAATCATGTTGTCTGATAATTTTAAGAGCAGTCACAACAAACCCCTTTAAAGTGATTATAAATTAGTAGTTTGAAATTCGTAAGGGGGTGTATTGTAACCGCTGCTAACTTGGGAGACAACGTGATTGGCTATGACGTCATAAAGGGGTGGGTCTTATTTCACCTGGAATCTTTGAGGCGACTATAGTTTTCTGTTTGCGTTTGCATCCTGTATTGTGTATTCCTGTATTCTGTACTTTGCCGTTTAGTGTGTTGTATCGTATCTTCACTAATCCGATAGTTACCATATGATCTATTGTTATGTTTTGACTCTGTGTTGCTTAGTCATATAATATATCATTCCACTCTGTCAGTACTCGTTATAGAGGGCATTGTTTAAGCCTTACACATCACAGTTTCGTATAGTCCTGAATACTGCATATCTGCCTATTGTGATACCTTCTGTGCTATATTTCATTTGGATTATCTCTCTCTCTCTCTCTCTCTCTCTCTCTCTCTCTCTCTCTCTCTCTCTCTCTCTCTCTCGTATTACGTATATGACACTTCCTTTGTAAATAACTCAAGTTACTAAAATAAAACGCAGTTCCTAAATACTGAACTAAGTATTTTTTTTTTTCGAAAGTAATTATTACTATAAAGTGGTGGTATACAGATCACAGTTCAACCTGGATACTATCTTAAAATGAAAGAAAATATATTATTAACCAAAAAATAATTCAAAGAAAGTATTTTTTACAATATAAATAGTCACCAAAGTGATACTTCGACGTTTTTAACATCTATTCTCTTTCTAGATTAATATATATATATATATATATATATATATATATATATATATATATACATATACATATATATATACATATATATAATATATATATATATATATACACATATAATATATATATATATATATATATATATATATATATATATATATGTATATATATACACATATATATGCACACACACACACACACACACACACATATATATATATATATATATATATATATATATATATATATATATATATATATATATATATATATATATCTTAAAGTCCTGGTTTAATATTGCTACTGTTCTTATAATATTCTATTTTATTTATTCATTACTTTCCTTGTAGCTTATTTTCATCTTTATTTCCTCTCCTCAGGAGCTATTTATCATCTGTTGGAGCCCTTGTGCCTATACCATCCTGCTTTCCCAACTATAGTCCATTTGCACAGACTCGCAACGGTGCCCTTTTAGCTCGGAAAAGTTTCCTGGTCGCTGATTGGTTAGAATTATCTTGTCCAACCAATCAGCGATCAGGAAACTTTTCCGAGCTAAAAGGGCACCGCTGCGAGTCGGTGCAAATATGACTCGCTAAAAGAAATGGACTATAGGGCTGAAGCTTAGCTAGTAGCTGATCTAGTAATAATAATAACAATAAGGTAACTATGGTAATGTCCAACGAGAGAGTTTCCTATTCAATTACCCAGTGTTATATCCTGATCCTAAAGTTAGTGTTAAAATTAGAGCGATTTTGTTAATTAACGAGAACTCGTCCCATAACCCAGACGAATTTTCAATATGTATTTACAATTCATTAGATTTTAATTAATTGTAATACGGGGAACAGCGACCCGGTGAATTCCACGCAAAATATAATATGCGTCGTATATTAACAACAATAATGTACAAAGAGTTCAAATGAATTTTGTGTAAATGTTATGTTATCAATATTGTGTTGAAAATAGGCGACATATATTATGAAGGTTGCAAATAGTTCGGATAAATTTTCATCATTCTTCATTTATTACGCGAAATTACCGTGTTGGAAAGAGGATATGAAAATAATTTCTTAAATGCCGGATATTCATTATGGATTATTATTATTATTATTATTGTTATTATTATTATTATAAATAGTGGTAGTAGTAGTAGTAGTAGTAGTAGTAGTAGTAGTAGTAGTAGTAATAGTTAAGCTACAACCCTAGTTAGAAAAGCAAGCAGGATGCTATAAGCCCAAGGGCTAATACATGGAAAAAACCCCACTGCGGAAAGGAAATAAGGAAATAAATAAACTACAAGAGAAGTAATGAACAATTAAAATGAAGGATTTTAATCTACAAAAACAAAGCAAAATAAACAAAGAAAAAACAAAGAAAAATAAACAAAGAAAAAAAAAACAAAGCCCCAAAAATAAAAAAAAATAAAAAAAGAAAGAAAAACAAAAACAAAAATTAATAAAAAAACAAAGCAAAATAAACAAAGAAAAAAAAACAAAGCCCAAAAAATAAAAAAAAAATAAAAAAGAAAGAAAAACAAAAACTAAAATTAATAAAAAACAAAGCAAAATAAACAAAGAAAATAAAAACAAAGCCCCAAAAATAAAAAAAAGAATTAAAAAAACAAGAAAAACAAAAACAAAGAATTAATAAATAATTGAAAAAACCAACAATTAATAAAAAACTTATAAAAAAGAAACAAAGAAGGACAAACAAAACCCCAAAAATTAATAACAAAAAAGAAAAAAAGAAAAAAAGAAACAAAACACAAAAAATTATTAACAAAAAGGCTGAAAAAGAAAGTAGAAAAACAATCAAAACCCAAATAATAAAAAGCTAAAAAAAAGAAACAAAGAAGAAAAACAATCATAACCCCAAAAATTAATTAAAAAAACTGAAAAAAGAAAGAGAAGATAAACAATCAAAACCCCAAAAATCAATAACAAACAAAAAACTAAAGAAAGAAACAAAGAAGAAAAACAATCAAAACCTCAAAAATTAATAACAAAAAAAAGAAAAAAAAAAAACTAAAAAAAAGAAACAAAGAAGAAAAACGACCAAAAACCCAAAAATTAATAACAAAAAACTGAAAAAAAGAAACAACAAAGAAAAACAATCAAAATCCCAAATTTTGATTAAAAAAAAAAAAAAAAAAAAAAAAAAAACAATCAAAGAAGAAAACCGGACAAAAGGCGATTTCCCACTACTTGTACTCCTCCCCAAGTGATGCCAGCACCGACTGGCAGACAGAAATCTCAGTAACAGCAGGAGAAGATCTCCTAACCCTTTTAATTCCCGGACAGGAAATTACCATCTAGATTGGATATAAAAAGAAGTGTGTTTTCTACATACTATGAGGGTACTAAAAGTGGGCCAGGGAAGAATGTGGTAGGGTGGGGAGGGGGTGGGGTGGTGGTAGTAGTGGTAGTGGTATTAGTGGTAGTGGTAGTGGTAGTAATAGTAGTAGTAGTAGTAAGGGGAGATAGGATAAGTAAGGGTATGTGGCACTGATTCAACTTACATCCTCTCCTTTCCAGTGGGCCGGGGAAGAATGCGGTAGGGTGGGGAAGGGGATGAGGTGGTAGTAGTAGTAGTAGTAGTAGTAGTAGTAGTAGTAGTAGAAGTAGTAGTAGTAGTAATAGTAGTAGTAGTAGTAGAAGTAGTATTAGTAGTAGTAGTAGTAGTAGTAGTAGTAGTAAGAGGAGATAGGATAAGTAAGGGTATATGGCACAGATTAAACTTATTTCCTCTCCTTTCCAGTGGGCCAGGGAAGAATGGGGTAGGGTGGGGAGGAGGTGAGGTGGTAGTAGTGGTAGTAGTAGTAGTAGTAGTAAGGGGAGATAGGATAGGTAAGGGTATGTGGCACAGATTCAACTTATTTCCTCTCCTTTCCAGTGGGCCAGGGAAGAATGTGGTAGTAGTAGTAGTAGTAGTAGTAGTTGTAGTAGTAGTTGTAGTAGTAGTAATAGTAGTAGTAGTAGTAGTAGTAGTAAGGGGAGATAGGATAGGTAAGGGTATATGGCACAGATTCAACTTATTTCCTCTCCTTTCCACTTCTACGGCCGTAGCCTATCAAGCCGTAGCACCAATACCAGCATTCCTCTCCCTCTCCCACTCTCCCCCTCTCCCTCTCCCCCTCTCCCCTCTCCCCCTTTCTCTCTCTCAGCAGGAACTGTTATCTGCCGTAGCTCCGAGACAGATACGAGGGCCTTCGTCCACTCTTACGCCACCCGAGGGACTTTCTGTGAATCACTACTCCTACTACTGCCGTGGCACCAGCAGGCCCTCCTCCTCCTCCTCCTCCTCCTCCTCCTCCTCCTCCTCCTCCTCTTACCGGCACCCCTTAACCTCCTATAGAAGGAAGGGAAAGAGTAAGGAGAGTGATAAAGAAGGGAAAAGGGAAAGAGGATGATAAAAAAAGGAAAAAGGATAGAGGATGGGAAAAAGTAAGGAGGGTGATAACGTAGGGAAGAAGGAATGCAGAAGATAAAGAAAGGAAAAGGAAAGAGAACGATAAAGATGGGAAGAGGGAAGGAGGCTGATAAAGAAAGAAGGGAAGGAAGGAAGGAAGGTGATAAAGAAGGGGAGAAGGAAGGAAGGTGATAAAGAAGGGGAGAAGGAAGAAAGGTGATAAAGAAGGGAAAAGGGAAAGAGGGTGATAACGAAGGGAAAAGGGAAAGAGGGTGATAAAGATGGGAAAAGGGAAAGAGAACGATAAAGATGGGAAGAGGGAAAGAGGGTGATAAAGAAGTGGAGAAGGAAGGAAAGGGATAAAGAAGGGAAAAGGGAAGGAGGATGATAAAGAAGGAAAAAAGAAAAGAATGTGATAAAGAAGGAAAAAAGGAAAGAAGGTGATAAGGAAGGGAAAAGAAAAGGAGGGTGATGAGGAAGGGAAAAATGAAAGAAGGTGATTAAGAAGGGAAAAAGGAAAGAAGGTGATAAAGAATGGAAAAAGGAAGGCGACTGATTAAAAGGGTAAAAAGAAAGGACGGCAATAACGAAGGGGAAGGGAAGGAGAATCATAAAGAAGGGCAAAAGGAAGAAAATGATAAAGAAGGAAAACACGACGGAGAATGATAAAGAAGGAAAACACGACGGAGAATGATAAATATGGGAAAAAAGAAGGGTGATAACGAAGGGAGAAGAGAAGAAGAGGAAATAACCGTTAACAAGATACTTGACGATAAAGAGTGGCTCAGAAGAAAGCAGTCGATAAGGAGAAAGAGAAATATATAAATAGAGACAATGGTAAAAACAAGGAATAACTAAATCAAACCTTAGAAACACAAGGATGGGAAAGGTTTATATGATTCTCTCTCTCTCTCTCTCTCTCTCTCTGTCTCTCTCTCTCTCTCTCTCTCTCTCTCTCTCTCTCTCTCTCTCTCTCTCTCTTAAAAATACATATTCTGATGGTGTACATAGAATGAAAGAAAACATTGCGAACAATCAAATTACGTCGTCTTGTGCATATAAATTTCGTTTGATTTATTGAGAGAGAGAGAGAGAGAGAGAGAGAGAGAGAGAGAGAGAGAGAGAGAGAGAGAGAGAGAGAGAGAGAGAGAGAGAGAATAGCAACTGTTAGAGAAACTAGTTAGCAAGATGAAGAAATGAAGAAGGATTGAATAGAAAAAAAAAATAATAATTGAATGCAGTTTAGGGCCTAATTGGACACACCCATGACCCTACAGTGAACAAAGTGAGGCAAACTGCCGGCACTGCCCCACAACGGAATCAGTATATTCAGAGAAAAAACAGTTGTGAAGGCAAGATGGTAAAAAGTCAGTTACAAGGCAATGAAAATTTAGTCAAGTTCATGATACTTTTGGATATGTTTTTACCCGATTTAAAGGAACTCTTCTATAGAAAATAGAGTAACATTTCGCAACAGGATTCGAACATAGAAATATTATTATTATTATTATTATTACTTGCTAAGCTAAAACTCTAGTTGGAAAAGCAAGATACTATAAGCCCAAGGGTTCCAGCAGGGAAAATAGCCCAGTGAGGAAAGGAAACAAGGAAAAATCAATTATCTTAAAAACAGTACATCAAAATAAATATCTCCTATACAAACTATACAAACTTCAACAAAACAAGAGGAAGAGAAATAAGATAGAATAGTGTGCCCGAGTGTACCCTCAAGCAAGAGAACTCGACCCCAAAGACAGCTGAAGACCGCGGTACAGAGGCTATGTGCCTACCCAAGACTGGAAAACAATGATATTTGCTCTTGGAGTGTCCTTCTCCTAGAAGAGCTTCTTATCATAGCTAAAGATTCTCTTCTACCTTTAATGATTATATTTTCAGTGAAAAGAGTTACCAAGAATAGTTCAGAGTATGCTCGACTCTGAAAAATCCAATACGAATTTGTGGACCTAAGCAGTGAATAAAGAACCTGGTAGTTGGGCAACTGCGTTTGATCGCTGCCAAAATGAGGAAAAGGGCATGAGGTCTTGTGTCTCGTATAAGCAAAACCGCATATTCCCTTTTAAAGGGAAGAAACATGTCTGTTGCTTGAGGGTACACTTGGGCACACTATTCTATCTAACTTCTTCCCTCTTATTTTTTATCCAGCTTTTATAGTTTTTATATGCATGATTTATTTTAATGTTGTTACTGATATTAAAATATATTGATTGTTCATTACTTCTATTGCGGTTTGTTTGTTTCCTTGTTTCCATTCCTCACTGGCTATTTTTCGTTGTTAGAGCCTTTGTGTGTATAGCCACCTGCTATGCCAACTAGAATTGTACCTAGCAATAATAATAATAATAATAATAATAATAGTAACAATAATAAAAATATTAATAACAAATAATAATAATAATAATAATAATAATAACAATAATAATAACCATTGCAGGAGCATATATATATATATATATATATATATATATATATATATATATATATATATATATATATATATATATATATATACACAAAGATAAAACTTTAAGCGAGAAACCAGAACGCAAAAGTAATTTCAATAATGAGATTCAATTTCCTGAACATCAAATAAAAGAAACGAAAAAGAGGCCGCCCGCCGAGAGAGAGAGAGAGAGAGAGAGAGAGAGAGAGAGAGAGAGAGAGAGAGAGAGAGAGACCCAAGTTTAAGGGTTACAAGAGGCAGCTAACAGCGAGCAGATAAGAATGGGGCGTTTACGGAGCGAGATGGCCGATTTGCTCCAGCCATTACGGAGATCCCAAAAGGAGCTACTTGAATTTGGGTCTTGGAGTCAAAAAAAAAAAGTATGTCTTGGGTAGTGCCACAGCCTCCGTACCATGGTCTTTCACTGTCTTGGGTTGGAGTTCTCTTGCTTGAGGGTTAGCTCCCAAAAGGAGCTACTTGAATTTGGGTCTTGGGAAAAAGAAAAAGTATGTCTTGGATAGTGCCATAGCCCCCGTACCATGGTCTTTCACTCTCTTGGGATAGAGTTCTCTTGCTTGAGGGCACGCTCCCAAAAGGAGCTACTTGAATTTGGGTCTTGGGAAAAAGAAAAAGTATGTCTTGGATAGTGCCATAGCCCCCGTACCATGCTCTTTCACTGTCTTGGGTTGGAGTTCTCTTGCTTGAGGGTACGCTCCCAAAAGGAGATACTTGAATTTGGGTCTTGGAAAAAGAAAAAGAAAAAGTATGTGTTGGATAGTGCCATAGCCCCCGTACCATGGTCTTTCACTCTCTTGGGATAGAGTTCTCTTGCTTGAGGGCACGCTCCCAAAAGGAGCTTCTTGAATTTGGGTCTTGGGAAAAAGAAAAAAAAAAAGTATGCCTTGGATAGTGCCATAGCCTCCGTACCATGGTCTTTCACTGTCTTGGGTTGGAGTTCTCTTGCTTGAGGGTACGCTCCCAAAAGGAGCTTCTTGAATTTGGGTCTTGGGAAAAAGAAAAAAAAAAAGTATGCCTTGGATAGTGCCATAGCCTCCGTACCATGGTCTTTCACTGTCTTGGGTTGGAGTTCTCTTGCTTGAGGGTACGCTCCCAAAAGAGCTACTTGAATTTGGGTCTTGGGAAAAAAAAAAGAAAAAAAAAGAGGGGAGAGGGAGTCTTGGTTAATGCCATAGCCTCTGCACCATGGTCTTTCACTGTCTTGGGGTAGAGTTCTCTTGCTTGAGGGTACACTCGAGCACACTATTCTATATTATTTCTATTCCTCTTGTTTTTGTTTTTATAAGTTTTTATAGTTTATATATGAATAATTATCTTAATGTTGTTACGGTTCTTAAAATATCTGATATTATTTGTTAATTACTTTTCTTGTAGTTTCCTTATTTTCTTTCCTCACTAGGCTATTTTCCCTCTCGGAACCCTCGGGCTCATAGCATTCTGCTTCACCAACTAGCAAGTAATAATAATAATAATAATAATGATAACAATAATAATAAAATTATAATAATAAAATTTTAATAATAATAATAATAATAGCAATAATAATAATAAAATAATAATAATAATAATAATAATAATAATAATAATAATAATAATAATAGAGCGAGAAAAGGAAGCTTCATTCTTATAGGCCCCGTGTCACCGTACGGAAATCCCCAAAGGGGAAATGAGGGGAACAACGAGAAATGCTCCGAAGGGGAAGAGGGGTAGAAGGGGTGGCTAAGGTAATGGCATAGCCGTTTCAGGGTTGAAACGTTGGCCATTTTTCTTGCTGTTGTCTTCCAGTTAGGGATCCTCAAGCTATTTACCTGTACCTGTATACACTCTTTGCCCAGACTCATACCTGTATAATATTTCTGCCATTATACTTATACCTGTATAATCCCTCTGCTATAGTATTTATACCTGTATAATCCCTCTGCTATAGTACTTATACCTGTATAATCCCTCTGCTATAGTACTTATACCTGTATAATTCCTCTGTCATACTACTTATACCTGTATAATCCCTCTGCCATAATAAATATACCTGTATAATCCCTCTGCTATAATACTTATACCTGTATAATCCCTCTGCGATAATACTTATACCTGTATAATTTCTCTGCCATAATACTTATACCTGCATAATCCC
>NC_090745.1:119882813-119884415 GCF_036898095.1 Palaemon carinicauda | reverse complement strand
TTTTAGCTAAAGACACAGAATTATCTTCCGTGTTTGGGAATTTTTTTCCATTAAAAACGATGGTTACATTAACATTTTAACTAACGACATAGAATTATCTTCTGTGATATATCACTCCGAAAGTTTTTAAAACTTTTATCTTGTCAAATCTTAAAAAAGTTTCTAAAGTTTTAAACAACACTTTTAACTCGTTGCAAAGTTTCTTGTACTAAACGTGTGTTTAAGTGTATTGCAAATGTCGTTAAAGTAAGTTTTAATATTCAGAGGCCGATGGGAGCGGCGACTTAATTTCTTGATGTATCCCTGGTTGGAAGAAGGAAGATCAAGATAGAAAACAACTAGGGATATTCCTTCTTTTAACCAACCCTCTCTCTCTCTCTCTCTCTCTCTCTCTCTCTCTCTCCGATCGTTCGTTGTAGAATGCCTTTCATATAGCAAGACACGGGCTCTTGCAAAGGGGCAGCCCGTAACTCTCTCTCTCTCTCTCTCTCTCTCTCTCTCTCTCTCTCTCTCTCTCAATACACAAGAAAATTTGAAGTTTTTTGTTTATATTTCATCATGTACATGGATAGTTACGGATTATTTAACAGTGGGAAATAATTATCCTTTGATTTTCCATATAAGAATACTTCACTACATAAACCTAAGCTTTAAAAGTGATCTACCTTGAAAAAAAAAAAAAAAAAAAAAAAAATTCTGAATACATTTTATGCTATAGCTGTCTAACTGTCGCTCTGTATAGCCGAGTTTTCCTAACCCACAGAAAACTTCGAAGGCTTTCCAGTTTCCAATTTTTTCCCCATTCCTTCCCCCTTTTTTCCCCTTCCCTTCCCCTTTTTCCCCGGTAGCCTTAACTTTTTCCCCTTTCATTTCCGGTTCAAATCTTGACTTCTAGCGTTTCTTTCTCCGAGAGATTTTGGGACGAAAACTTAAACATTTTTTTTTTCCTTCCATTGCTTTTTTTCCTTTTTCCCTTCTTTCCAAGATGACATCCTTCGAAACGCGCAAAGGACGCGAGGAGGCGCCTTTGTTATTTCGTTATCAATCTCCGAAGCGAAACGGCCCGGGGGTTACACTTCAGGGATCTTGTTACTCCAGATTTATCGTTATAAATGATCCACTTGTTTATGATAAATGGCTGTGTACAAAGATGATTTTTTTTTTTTTTTTTTAAGCCCCCACCTTGGTTCACATACAATCTTCATGACGTCCTTTGGCCCGTGATATTCCTCCTGAGGCAGCAGCATATTGGGAATCCCCCGGGGGTAAACTCACCCGAGTTAGGGGCGCCTTCAATAGAGGACCATCGTGTAAATAGGGGCATTATGAGGACCCTTTGCGGAATACAAAATATTTAAATATGTTTCCCCACTTTCTATGGGACCCGGATCTCATGACAAGGTCCTCCCCCTCAATACACTATAACTCTTCCCCACCAATGTGTGGCAAAGTCCTTTTCTTCCCCACCAAAGGCAAAATCCTTCCCCTTCAATACATACTACTCTTCCCCCACTAATGTAAGGCAAAGTCCCCCCCGCCCTCAATATACCCTTCTCTTCCCCACCAATGTGTGGCAAAGTCCTCCCCCCCTAAATACACCCA
>NC_090745.1:119867813-119872813 GCF_036898095.1 Palaemon carinicauda | reverse complement strand
CAACTCCATGTAATTTTTTTGTGGTCTAAGCTAGTCCATCCTCACTTTGTATTTTTTTTTTTTCTGGATTTTGGCTCTTTTAAATTCTTTATTATATGAGTTTGGGAAATACATATGCAAATGACTTTAACCAATTTGCTAGTATACAGGTTTTTATTATTTCCTTGAAATGATTAATTTATGTGAAGATTTTGAAATACAAGTTTGCAAAAACATATGCAAATGACCTAAAGAAAATATTATTATACAAGTTTTTGTTAATAATAATAATAAGAATAGGGAAGTGGGGAATATGGGGAAAGGAAGAGTACCCCTGGATACAATCCAGTTTATAGCTCAAAGGCAGGTACTCGGGATGGGAAAGATTAAGGAAATTGGGAGAAAGTGAAGTACAGGAGAAGAATAAAAGAGAGAGGCAGACCCTCTTGCGATATTAGGGAATTGGTATTAGTTAATTCCTCGAAATGATTATTAATATATGTGACTATCTTGAAATACAAAATTTTGCAAAAACATATACAAATAACCTGAACAAATTTGCTATTTTACATGTTTTTTGTTATTCCTCGAAATGATTATTATTATATGTGAATATTTTGAAAAACAAATTTGCAAAAAACATGCAAATGACCTAAAAATAATAATATTATACAAGTTTTCGTTAATTCCTCGAAATGATTATTATTATATGTAACTATTTTGAAATACAAATTTGCAAAAACATATGCAAATGACCTAAACAAATTTGTTATCATTAAAGTTTTTGTTAATTCCTCGAAATGGGGTTCGTTATTAAACAAGTTTTAGTTATTTCCTCGAATGATTATTATTATAAGTGAATATTTTAAAACATTTTAATAAAAGATCAGAAATTACTAAACCAGTTTTCTTGAGATCTTATGAAGTCAGAAGATCCTGGTTGTATTTTATATCAGAATCCAGCTTCAAAAAAAAAAAAAAAAAAAAAAAAAAAAAAAAAAAAAAAAAAGTGATAATTTCAATATAACCAGTCTTAGAAAGTAATTTGTTTCTTTAATTAAGGAAATTCAAACAAAATTAGATTGATATAAGGATAATGAAATGCTGATAATACCTGTTGTTACAGGTAATGCAATTCTAATGACATTCCAATGACTTCTTGAAGTAAAGAAATATTTTAAAAATATCTATGTAAATATACTATGCTGTATATACTGTATATTATAAATTGTAAGATCATAAACGTGTATTTCATAATGAAAGGCAAAAAAAAAAATTATCTATGATTTCAGGAACAAAGAAATCACTCATTTTTATTATTATTATCATTATTACTTGCTAAGCTACAACCCTAGTTGGAAAAGAAGGATGCGATAAGCCCAGGGGCTCCAACCGGGAAAAAAGCCCAGTGAGGAAAGGAAAAAAGGAAAAATAAAATATTTTAAGAAAAATAACATTAAAAAAATATCTCCTACATAAAATAAACTTAAACAAAACAAGAGGAAGAGAAATAAGATAGAATAGTGTGTCCAAGTGTACACTCAAGCAAGAGATTATTATTATTATTATTATTATTATTATTATTATTAACAATAGCCAAGCTACAACCCTAGCTGGAAAAGCAAGATGTTATTAGCCCAAGGGCTCCAATGGGGAAAACACCCCAGGGAGGAATGGAAATAAGGAAATAAATAAATGATGAGAACAAATTAACAATAAATCAAATTATAAGTCGTAAGAAAGGTCTCACAGGAGTGATTTTTATACAAAGCACAAACAAATCTCTTTGACCTTCAGCACAAACACATCAACAACACCACAGACACACACAAACGTCATATGACAGTAAATCAAATTATAAGTCGTAAGGAAGGTCTCACAGGAGTGATTTTTATACAAAGCACAAACAAATCCCTTTGACCTTCAGCACAAACACATCAACAACACCACAGACACACACAAACATCATATGACAGTAAATCAAATTATAAGTCGTAAGGAAGGTCTCACAGGAGTGATTTTTATACAAAGCACAAACAAATCTCTTTGACCTTCAGCACAAACACATCAACAACACCACAGACACACACAAACGTCATATGACAGTAAATCAAATTATAAGTCGTAAGGAAGGTCTCACAGGAGTGATTTTTATACAAAGCACAAACAAACAAATCTCCTTGACCTTCAGCACAAACACATCAACAACACCACAGACACACACAAACGTCACATGACAGTAAATCAAATTATAAGTCGTAAGGAAGGTCTCAAAGGAGTGATTTTTTATACAAAGCACAAACAAATCTCCTTGACCTTCAGCACAAACACATCAACAACACCACAGACACACACAAACGTCATATGACAGTAAATCAAATAATAAGTCGTAAGAAAGGTCTCACAGGAGTGATTTTTATACAAACCACAAACAAATCTCTTTGACCTTCAGCACAAACACATCAACAACACCACAGACACACAAACGTCATATGACAGTAAATCAAATTATAAGTCGTAAGAAAGGTCTCACAGGAGTGATTTTTATACAAAGCACAAACAAATCTCCTTGACCTTAACACATCAACAACACCACAGACACACACAAACGCCATATGACAGTAAATCAAATTATAAGTCGTAAGAAAGGTCTCACAGGAGTGATTTTTATACAAACCACAAACAAATCTCTTTGACCTTCAGCACAAACACATCAACACCACCACAGACACACACAAACGCCATATGACAGTAAATCAAATTATAAGTCGTAAGAAAGGTCTCACAGGAGTGATTTTTATACAAAGCACAAACAAATCTCCTTGACCTTCAGCACAAACACATCAACAACACCACAGACACACACAAACGTCATATGACAGTAAATTAATTATAAGTCGTAAGAAAGGTCTCACAGGAGTGATTTTTATACAAAGCACAAACAAATCTCCTTGACCTTCAGCACAAACACATCAACAATACCACAGACACACACACAAACGTCATATGACAGTAAATCAAATTATAAGTCGTAAGAAAGGTCTCACAGGAATGATTTTTATACAAAACGCAAACAAATCTCTTTGACCTTCAGCACAAACACATCAACAACACCACAGACACACAAACGTCATATGACAGTAAATCAAATTATAAGTCGTAAGAAAGGTCTCACAGGAATGATTTTTATACAAAGCACAAACAAATCTCCTTGACCTTCAGCACAAACACATCAACAACACCACAGACACACACAAACGTCATATGACAGTAAATCAAATTATAAGTCGTAAGAAAGGTCTCACAGGAGTGATTTTTATACAAAGCACAAACAAATCTCCTTGACCTTCAGCACAAACACATCAACAACACCACAGACACACAAACGTCATATGACAGTAAATCAAATTATAAGTCGTAAGAAAGGTCTCACAGGAGTGATTTTTATACAAAGCACAAACAAATCTCTTTGACCTTCAGCACAAACACATCAACAACACCACAGACACACAAACGTCATATGACAGTAAATCAAATTATAAGTCGTAAGAAAGGTCTCACAGGAGTGATTTTTATACAAAGCACAAACAAATCTCCTTGACCTTCAGCACAAACACATCAACAACACCACAGACACACACAAACGCCATATGACAGTAAATCAAATTATAAGTCGTAAGAAAGGTCTCACAGGAGTGATTTTTATACAAAGCACAAACAAATCTCTTTGACCTTCAGCACAAACACATCAACACCACCACAGACACACACAAACGCCATATGACAGTAAATCAAATTATAAGTCGTAAGAAAGGTCTCACAGGAGTGATTTTTATACAAAGCACAAACAAATCTCCTTGACCTTCAGCACAAACACATCAACAACACCACAGACACACACAAACGTCATATGACAGTAAATTAAATTATAAGTCGTAAGAAAGGTCTCACAGGAGTGATTTTTATACAAAGCACAAACAAATCTCCTTGACCTTCAGCACAAACACATCAACAATACCACAGACACACACACAAACGTCATATGACAGTAAATCAAATTATAAGTCGTAAGAAAGGTCTCACAGGAGTGATTTTTATACAAAGCACAAACAAATCTCCTTGACCTTCAGCACAAACACATCAACAACACCACAGACACACACAAACGTCATATGACAGTAAATTAAATTATAAGTCGTAAGAAAGGTCTCACAGGAGTGATTTTTATACAAAGCACAAACAAATCTCTTTGACCTTCAGCACAAACACATCAACAACACCACAGACACACAAACGTCATATGACAGTAAATCAAATTATAAGTCGTAAGAAAGGTCTCACAGGAGTGATTTTTATACAAAGCACAAACAAATCTCTTTGACCTTCAGCACAAACACATCAACAACACCACAGACACACAAACGTCATATGACAGTAAATCAAATTATAAGTCGTAAGAAAGGTCTCACAGGAGTGATTTTTATACAAAGCACAAACAAATCTCTTTGACCTTCAGCACAAACACATCAACAACACCACAGACACACAAACGTCATATGACAGTAAATCAAATTATAAGTCGTAAGAAAGGTCTCACAGGAGTGATTTTTATACAAAACGCAAACAAATCTCTTTGACCTTCAGCACAAACACATCAACAACACCACAGACACACACAAACATCATATGACAGTAAATCAAATTATAAGTCGTAAGAAAGGTCTCACAGGAGTGATTTTTATCCAAAGCACAAACAAATCTCTTTGACCTTCAGCACAAACACATCAACAACACCACAGACACACACAAACGTCATATGACAGTAAATCAAATTATAAGTCGTAAGAAAGGTCTCACAGGAGTGATTTTTATCCAAAGCACAAACAAATCTCCTTGACCTTCAGCACAAACGCATCAACAACACCACAGACACGCACAAACGTCAAATGACAGTAAATCAAATTATAAGTCGTAAGAAAGGTCTCACAGAAGTGATTTTTATACAAAACGCAAACAGATCT
>NC_090745.1:119860313-119862813 GCF_036898095.1 Palaemon carinicauda | reverse complement strand
TTCGATACCTCTCCATTCATCATCTACTTCGTGCTTCATAGTCCTCAGCCATGTAGGCCTGGGTCTTCCAATTCTTCTAGTGCCTTGTGGAGCCCAACTGAACATTTGGTGAACTAATCTCTCTTGGGGAGAGCGAAGAACATTAGTATTTTTGTAAATTTATTCAATTCTTTAAAATGTTCTATTGTTTTATATGAATTTACACGAGAAACCCAACTATTAAGGGAACCAGTCAATCTAGCTGGCTGCAGGTCTGAAGCCCATATAAATGCAGTGTTTGTTACTGCCTGGTCTAGAAAAACAAGTGTGAAAACGGTGGCAAAACGGATTTTGAGCGAAGCGAAAAATCTATTTTTGGGTGAGATAGCCATGACGTCCTGATGGAAGGTTCCTTCAGTAGCTTCCTAGGGTATATTTAACTACAGTGGATATTCCCAGAGAATTAAACTAAAGGTTATCACAGAATTCTAACTTCTGGTGCGAGTACCCTAAAGGTTTCCCTCTAGGATATCGTATATCAACAGGGGACGCATGTATTAGTTTAATTCTCTGGGAATATCCACTGTAGTTAAATATACCCTAGGAAGCTACTGAAGGAACCTCCCATCAGGACGTCATGGCTTGAGCCCAAAAAAAACTAATTACTGAATTTGGACTCTACAAGTAAATGCAATAGGGCTAGGGCGTACCACATAAGCGAGGCTCTGCTGTATCTCACGGCAGCAGTGAGAAATATGCAAAGGGTAGCGCAGAATTCACGACTGTAGCTAAGTAAGTTAGCGAGAAGGAAAAATTGGCAAAACAAAGCCAAGAATTGGAAATTGGAACAGCCTCACAGGCAGTGGAAGAGAGTTAGTGGATGTTATACTAAAAAGGAAAATTATGATTCTTTGTATATAGGAGATAGAATGGAAGTAAAAAGTGCAAAGAAAGCCTGAGGAAGGATATAAAGTTTACAATACAGATGATAGATGCAAAAATGGGGTAGGAATTATTTTCAGTCCAGGTTTGCAGGATAATGCCATCAGTATGAGACTCATGGGCTTAAATTTTGTAAAAGATAAGAGAGTATGGCATATCATTTCGGCGTACAACCCTCAACTAGGGTGTAGCAAAGAGTGGAAGAAGAAATTCAGAGGGAACTAGAAGGATATACAGAAAGAGTTCCATGAAGTGAATTGTTAGTGTTTTCCTAGGACAATAATGTCCAGGTAGTAGAGAGTTTTGATGGACTTAAAGGAATACATAGAGGAAGATGTTTATAAAGCAGAAGCCAAAAAGATGAAAGATTGCTGGAATTAGCAGAAGCTATGAATCTGGAAGTCGTGAATACAGTCTGAGAAAAGGAATCATCTGGTTGACCCATAAAAGTGGACAAAATGAGACAAATTGAATGTGTGTAAGTTAGGAAGGGAGCTCAGCATTAACTGGTAGTGGAAGAGTTTAGTCTGAAAGCAATATGGAAAAGAAAAGCCGCAGACTGGAACAAGAGGATCAAAACTTAGAAGCTGAAGGGGGAGAAGGCAAGAGAATTCAGTAGTTACCTGGAAAGAGCCTGAAAAGAGATATGTAATTAGAGTGTTAGAATCTCCTGAAGAGGGATGGGATGTTATGAAAGAGAATGTTGTACCAGCAGTAAAGGTGAAGGGGAGGGCAAGTGATAAACAGCAGGTAAAAGAAACATGATGGAGGAATTTAAAGATTCAAATAGTTGTGAAAGAAAAAGAGTATAGCCAGAAGGAGGAAAATAACAACTACCAAACAAGAGAGTAATATAGACAGACTAAAAGGATAAAGAAATTGGAAGCGAGAAAACGTGATATCAGATGATGGGAACACCGAAAGGAGAAAAAGATAATCTACAAAACTGCAGAAGAAAGAAAAAAACAGGCAAAATATAGAAGAGGTAGGAATCACTAAAGATGAAAATAGAAATATATTAATTGAGGAAGAGAAAGTCAAGAGAAGGACAAATAAAATACATCAGAAAGAGTGAAGTCGAGATTGCTACAAAGGAACGAAAATAAATAAAGCTGCAGAAAAGTCAAAGGAAACAACAGAAATGATTAGGACATTGGAAAATCTAGGCTAAAAATAATTACACACTTGGAAAAGATCAGAGATCTAGAAGTGCCTCAGGACTAGGAAGATTGTTGAATGATTATATCGCCTGAACAAAATAATGTTAAGAATATAATGGAGGGTATTATAATCTACCATTAAAGCACTGTTTTAATATCTTTTCCCACAAAATACGGTAACATTACGCCACTAATTCAGTTTAGTGTCTCTCACTTGCCTCTTCGTAGAATTGAAGGCTTAGCGCTCTGGCTTTCAGTCGTGTTTTGTACGTGTTCATTCTAACATGAACAGGATTCCGAACGTCAGCCGATGGTTATTGGATTAAGGCAATGGTACGAGGCAACGAAACAGATGCTATTATAAAAAAGAGAATGCATTGTAAAAAGCAGATTGAATATTGACAATGTTCTTTCGTTAG
>NC_090745.1:119852813-119857813 GCF_036898095.1 Palaemon carinicauda | reverse complement strand
AAAGCATATTCCTTAGCAACATCTTGGAATAACAAGCATATTCCTTAATAACGTATTGGAATAAAAAGCATATTCCTTAGCAACATCTTGGAATAACAAGCATATTCCTTAATAACGTATTGGAATAAAAAGCATATTCCTTAGCAACATCTTGGAATAACAAGCACATTCCTTAGTAACGTCTTGAAATAACAAACATATTCTCTAGTAACGACCTGGAATAACAAGCACATTCCTTAGTAACGTCTTGGAATAACAAGAATATTCCTTAGTAACATCTTGGAATAACAAGCACATTCCTAGTAACATCTTGGAATAACAAGCACATTCCTTAGTAACATCTTGGAATAACAAGCATATTCCTTAGTAACATATTGGAATAAAAAGCATATTCCTTAGTAACATCTTGGAATAACAAGCACATTTCTTAGTAACATCTTGGAATAACAAGCATATTCCTTAGTAACATATTGGAATAAAAAGCATATTCCTTAGTAACATCTTGGAATAACAAGCACATTCCTTAGTAACATCTTGGAATAACAAGCATATTCCTTAGTAACATATTGGAATAAAAAGCATATTCCTTAGTAACATCTTGGAATAACAAGCACATTTCTTAGTAACATCTTGGAATAACAAGCATATTCCTTAGTAACATATTGGAATAAAAAGCATATTCCTTAGTAACATCTTGGAATAACAAGCACATTCCTTAGTAACATCTTGGAATGAGAAGAACATTTCTCATTGTGAATTTCAGTAGCAGCTCAGAAAATTACTTCTAACCTTCCTTCATCATCACTATTAGCAGTCCATTTCTGAGAGCTCTTTTCATCTATGTAAAAAAGAAAAATCTGACTTTTCTTGAGGATAAAATATAAAGAAACGGATGACCCTAAAATAAAAAGGACTCCATAAATGGCAGTTTGACCCTTTTTTTTCACCCAGACAAGATTTCCTCTCCTTTCCTAACTGGCAAAGAGAGACTTCGGAATATCTCTTCATGGAAGAAAAATGCAACTCTTTCTCCTTTGTTCTCGGATCTAATGACGGCCCTCGTGTGCCAAATTCCCAGAGGAAATGTGAGTGGAAGGATAATCCAGATAATCTAATTCTGATGATCAACTGGATTCAGCTATTATTCATCTGCTTAATCATGTTAATCATCATTTATAACGGAGCTAGATTCCACTTTACGCGTATCCCTATCTCAAAATGAATATATAGAGTCGTAATTCCCCCTTTCCCATTTTTCTTCCGTGTTCCCCTTCCAGTAGCATGCTGTTATTAAAAAAATATAAGAGGAGAAAATATTGGAAAAGCATGATGCTATAAGCCCAAGGGCCCCAACGAGAAAAATAGCCCAATGAGGAAAGGAAACAAAGATACAAATAAACTGGAAGAGAAGTAAAAACATTAAAAATAAAACATTTTAAGATAAGATATGCTGGAAAAGCATGATGCTTGCCCAAGGGATCCAACGGGGAAAAAGTCCAGTGAGGAAAGGAAACAAGGATATAAATCAGCTGGAAGAGAAATAATAACAATAAAAATAAAACATTTTAAGATAACTAATGCTGGAAAAGCTTGATGCTAAAAGCCCAAGGGCTCCAATAGAGGAAAATAGCCCAGTGAGGAAAGGAAACAAGGATACATGTAAATTGGAAGAGAAGTAAAAACATTAAAAATAAAACATTTTAAGATAACTTATTTTGGAAAAGCATGATGCTATAAGCCAAAGGGCTCCAACAGGGGAAAATAGCCCAGTGAGGAAAGGAAACAAGGATATAAATAAACTGGAAAAGTTGGTAATAACAATCAAAATAAAACATTTTAAAATAACTGATGTTGGAAAAGCATTATGCTGTAAGCCCAAGGGCTCCAACAGGGGAAAATAGCCCAGTGAAGAAAGGAAACAATGATATAGATAAACTGGAGGAGTTGGTAATAACAATCAAAATAAAAACATTTTAAGAAAACTAATGTTGGAAATGTTGGAAAAGCATGATGCTATAAGCCCACGGGCCCCAACAGGGAAAAATAGCCCAGTTAGGAAAGGATACAAGGATATAACTAACTGGAAGAGAAGTAAAAACATTAAAAATAAAACATTTTAAGATAAGATATGCTGGAAAAGCATGATGCTTGCCCAAGGGCTCCAACAGGGGAAAATAGTCCAGTGAGGAAAGGATACAAGGATACAAATAAATTGGAAGAGTAAGTGATAACAATAAAAATAAAAAATTTTAAGATAACTTATGTTGGAAAAGCAAGATGCTATAAGCCCAAGGGCTCCAACAGGGGAAAATAGCCCAGTGAGGAAAGGAAACAAGGATATAAATAAACTGGAAGAGTTGGTAATAACAATTAAAATAAAATATTTTAAGATAACTAATGTTGGAAATGTTGGAAAAGCATGATGCTATAAGCCCAAGGGCTCCAACAGAGAAAAATATCCCAGTGAGGAAAGGAAACAAGGATACAAATAAACTGGAAGAGAAGTAAAAACATTAAAAATAAAACATTTTAAGATAACTAATGCTGGAAAAAGTATGATGCTATAAGCCCAAGGGCTCCAACAGGGAAAAATAGCCCAGTGAGGAAAGGAAACAAGGATATAAATTAGCTGGAAAAGAAGTAATAAAAATAAAAATAAAACATTTTAAGATCACTAATGTTGGAAAAAGCATGATGCTATAAGTCCAAAGGCCCCAACAGGGATAAATAGCCCAGTGAGGAAAGGAAACAAGGATATAAATTAACTGGAAGAGAAGTAATAATAAAAATAAAAATGCTTAAGATAACTAACAACATTAAGTTAGATCTATCACTTATAAATGATAAAAACTTCAACGAAACAAGAGGAAGAGAAATAAGGTAGAAAGAGCGTGCCCGGATGTACCCTCAAGCAAGAGAACTCTAACCCAAGACGTTTTATATTCATCTCAAAATGAATATACAACGTCGTAGGTTCCCCTTTCCCATTTGTCTTCCGTGTTCCCATTCCAGTAGCACGCCTTTATTAAAAAAATATATAAGAGAAAAAAATTGTTTCCTCTGGAACAGCAAATTGCCCATTCCAGAATTCATGGACTGCAATATTACTTATTATGGAGTCATTAGGCTGGAAGCAAGGCTTACCCGTCTTGATTACGCCCAGCCCTATCTCTTAATGGTTTTTTATTTCTTATATTTACGGTCCTATTTTGGATTTTTCAAAAGTTCACTTCACTCCCACATATGGTTTAACTCTCTCTCTCTCTCTCTCTCTCTCTCTCTCTCTCTCTCTCTCTCTCTCTCTCTCTCTCTCTCTCTCTCTCTCTCTCTCTAATGTCTATTTGTCTACTACTACTATTGCTACCACTACTACCACTACTACTACTATTGCTACCACTACTATTGCTGCTGTTCTACACCACCATCACCACCACCAGCACTACTACTTCTACTACTACTACTTTTCCTACCACCATCACTACTACTACTGGTATTACTACCAATACTACTACTACTACCGCTACTAATACTATTGCTATTACTATCACTACTACTATTACTGTAACTACCACCACCACCTCTTCTATCAATAATCTTACTACTACTACTACTACTACAGAAAACTGCTTACATTACATCACACTACCTATCCTTTGTATGCATTAATGGTGAAAATTCCAAAGTCTTACAAGTTAAAAAAAACCAAGTTACCAACAGCTGCCGCATAATTAACGTTAGTGCAATATACATAATGAATTGCAGTGCCAGACTTAATTCCATGCGCAACTGCAGAGTTTGGACTTCCATACAAAAGGCACCATAGAACAAGCGAGGAGAATACCAATGGGAAAATCTCAATGCAAAATTATTCCCTTTAATCTTTCTCTTCACATTCCCAAGGGTTTATATAGCTTTAAAGGCCACCCATGAATGGCAGAGGCAAGGGGGCAGTGACAAGAAGTACAATGCCTTAGAGGCTTGTATAGGTTTATAAGGGCCAGTGTCATTGCCCTATCAAGCAGTACGATGCCTTGGAGGCTTGTATCGGTTTATGAGGGACAGTGTCATTGCCCTATCAAGCAGTACAATGCCTTGGAGGCTTGTATCGGTTTATGAGGGACAGTGTCATTGCCCTATCAAGCAGTACAATGCCTTGGAGGCTTGTATCGGTTTATGAGGGACAGTGTCATTGCCCTATCAAGCAGTACAATGCCTTGGAGGCTTGTATCGGTTTATGAGGGACAGTGTCATTGCCCTATCAAGCAGTACAATGCCTTGGAGGCTTGTATCGGTTTATGAGGGACAGTGTCATTGCCCTATCAAGTAGTACAATGCCTTAGAGGCTTGTAGAGGTTTACGAGGGACAGTGTCATTGCCCTATCAAGCAGTACAATGCCTTAGAGGCTTGTAGAGGTTTACGAGGGACAGTGTCATTGCCCTATCAAGCAGTACAAGGCCTTAGAGACTGACTTTATGTACATATGATCAGTGCCCAAGCCTCCTTTTCAACCATGCTAGGATCAAGGAGGACCAGGCAATGGCTTCCGATGACTCAGCAGATAGACATATAGGCTTCCCCAAAACCCCATCCTTTGTTCACAAGGATGGTGAGGTTGCAGAGACCAAAGGAACTAACAAGTTTCTACGAGACTCGAATCCCTGCCTGGCGATCATCACACAAGGACATTACCAATAGGCCACTATTCTAAGGCATTTTCATTGTCCCTTGATGAGCGACATTTAGACCAATCAATACGTCTTTTAACGAATTCGCAGTTATATATATATATATATATATATATATATATATATATATATATATATATATATATATATATATATATACATATATATATATATATATATATATATATATATTACATATATACATATACATATATATATATATATATATATCTATATACATATATATATATATATATATATATATATATATATATATATATATACACACATATATATATATATATATATATATA
>NC_090745.1:119842813-119845313 GCF_036898095.1 Palaemon carinicauda | reverse complement strand
CTGTGAGGAAAGGAAACAAGAAAATAAATAAACTACAAGACATGTAATCCGTTGCCAAACCCAATAAAATCAGAATGTGCTTCTGCTACTACTACTACTACTACTACTACTACTACTACAACACCTACTACTACTACTACTACTACTACTACTACTACTCCGATAACCAATAAAACCATTACACAGTAATGCTGAAATCATTTATGACGTTAATTCGAAATGAGAATTTCCCATTTCATTAAAACAGAATGATCACATCCGACAAAACTTGACTCTGCCAATCGCTGAAAAGTATCACTGTGATTATTGTCACAAACAGTGATATAACTTTAATAGCCAATGTCATTGAACTCTAAAACACACTTTGTTCATTAAATAAAATGGATTTATTTGCATAAATGAACATATAACGTGCAATTTTGATCATGGAACCCGACGAAACAAACTATTGTTATTTTCTTTTAAATAAAACACTGAATCAAACACATCATTGCAAGCAGGTAGGCAAGCAAGATTCTGATTACCCTTAAGAAGATTTAATTTAATGTTGTTATTGCTCTTAAACTATTTTATTTTGATTGTTTATTAATTCTCTTGTAATTTGTTTGTTTCCTTCTTTCCTTTCCTCACTGGGCTATTTTTCCCTGTTGGAGCTGTGCAGGAGAGCAGTTAGGTTGTAACTGAGAGACTCTGGTGAGTGCAACTGCTCTCCTGCACATTAGTCACTGCTCTCAAGCATATTTAAAAAAAAAAAAGACCTTCCAGAACACCTTATTACGCAAAAACCTTCCAGAATACCATATTACGCAAAACCCTTCCAGAACACCCTACTACGAAAAAACTTCCAGGACATCGTATTACGCAAAAATCTTCCAGGACACCCTGTTACGCAAAACCTTTCAGAACACCGTATTACACAAAAACCATACAGAACACCCCATTATGCAAAAATCTTCCAGAACACCCTATTACGCTAAAACTTTCCAGAACACCCTATTACACAAAAACCTTCCAGAACACCCTGTTACGCAAAACCTTTCAGAACACCATATTACACAAAAACCATACAGAACACCCTATTATGCAAAAACCTTCCAGAACACCCTATTACACTAAAACTTTCCAGAACACCCTATTACACAAAAACCTTCCAGAAAACCCACTTACGCAAAAAAACTTCCAGAAGACCCTAATACAAAAAACCTTCCAGAACACCATACTACGCACAAACCTACTAGAACACCCTATTATGCGAAACCTTCCAGAACACCATATCACGAAAAAAAACCTTCCAGAACACCCTATTATGCAAAAACCATCCAGAACACAGTATGACACAAAAACCTTCCAGAGCACCCTATTACGCAAAAACCACCCAGAACACCGTATGACGCAAAAACCTTCCGGAACACCCTATGACGCAAAAACCTTCAAGAACACTCTATAACGCAAAAAACTTCCAGTACACCTTATTACGTAAACACCTTCCTGAACACCGTATTGCGCAAAAACCTTCAAGAACACAGTATGACGCAAAAATCATCCAGAACACAATATGACGCAAAAACCTTCCAGAACACCATTTTAGGCAAAAACCTTCTATAACACCCTATTATGCAGTAACCTTCCAGAACACCCTATTACCCAAAAACCTTCCTGAACATTCAATTACGCAAAAACCTTCCTAAACACATTATTAAGCAAAAAAGTGAAAAGGAATGAAGAAGTTAAACATACGTAAAACGCATAACATAAAAACAAATGGAATTAAAAATACCGGTTAAAATCAATCGTAACAAATTTTAAACTCTTCAAGTTCAAATATTTTTATAATGAACATTTCAAAATTTGGTTACAGTAGAAAAAAAAATTCCTGAATTACTTAATACGCAAAAAAAAAAAAAAAAAAAAAAAAAAAAGATAAGGAATGGAGAAGTCAAACTTACGCAAAACGCATAACTCAAAAAATTAATGGGATCAAAACAGCCAATAAATGACCACACAGCTCAATAACCTCATTAAAAATATACGCAGTTACGCAGACGGCACTGCTGCCTTCGATAGCTGGTTACCGCGTATGGCAGCAGCGAAGGAAATGACCTACGCAAAAATAGCACCGCTATTGTTCATTTGCCCGGAATGAATTCTAAACGCATTGGATGAAGATCCCTACATTTCCATAATTACATATATGCAAATTTCATTAATGACATTATAGCCCTTAGCAACAACCACTGAAGCAAGTTTGTTTTTCAATTTGATTTTCAGATGAGAAATGTATAGTCATCTAGGAAGAGATATTACACACTGTTGAAAATTTGCCGTAAAAAAAACGGTAAAAAAAATCCTTGAATAAATGTTGCCAGATATTTAACGTTTTAAAAACGGATAAATAGACGCAAAGGAGTGATATTACGGTCACCAGCCCGTAAAAGATAATAACAAAGTATGGTAAAATACGGTCACCTGTGTTTTACTGAAATAAGGCTGAGAATAGTAT
>NC_090745.1:119827813-119837813 GCF_036898095.1 Palaemon carinicauda | reverse complement strand
GAGACTGAAGGAAGAGGAGACAGCAAGAGAGGATAATGAGGGAAGAGGGAACAGCAGGATATGATAGAATGAAGGAAGAGGAGACAGCAAGAAAGGATAATGAGGGAAGAGGTGACAGCAGGGAAAGAAAGAATGAAAAAAAGATGAGACAACAGGAAAAGAGAGAATGAGGAAGAAGAGACA
This sequence comes from Palaemon carinicauda, assembly GCF_036898095.1. Taxonomy (NCBI): domain Eukaryota; kingdom Metazoa; phylum Arthropoda; class Malacostraca; order Decapoda; family Palaemonidae; genus Palaemon; species Palaemon carinicauda. The sequence continues at coordinate 119,837,630 of NC_090745.1, read as the reverse complement.
GCAAGAAAAGAGAATGAGGGAAGAAGAGGGGTTTGGAAAAAGGGTCAGAAGAGGGGTGGAATGTAATGAGGAGGGGAGGAAGAGGAGAACGAGGGAAAAGAGAGAATGAGGGAAGAAGAGGCAGCAGGAAAAGGGAGAATGGGGGAAGAGGAGAAAGCAGGAAAAGAGAGAAGGATGGAAGAGAAGACAGGAAGAAAAGAGAATGAGGGAAGAAAGAACGTCCGGAAAAAGAGAATGAGGGAAGAGGAGAGGGATATGTAAAAAGAAAGGGAGAGAAGAGGAGAGAGATATGTAAAAAGAAAGGGAGAGAAGAGGAGAGAGATATGTAAAAATAAATGGAGAGAAGAGGAGACAGAAAGAAAAGAGAGAATAAGGGAAGAAGGAACAGCAGGAAAAGAGACTGAAGGAAGAGGAGTCAGCAAGTAAAGAGAATGAGGAAAGAGGAGACAGAAGGAAAAGTGAGAATGAAGGAAGAGAAGACAGCAAGAAAAGGGAGAATGAATAAAAATGAGACAACAGGAAAAGGGCTTATGAAAAAAGATGAGACAACAGGAAAAGAGAGAATGAGGGAAGAAGAGACAGCAAGAAAAGAGAATGAGGGAAGAAGAGGAGTTGGAAAAAGGGTCAGAAGAGGGGGGGAATGTAATGAGGAGGGGAGGAAGAGGAGACAGAAGGAAAAGAGAAAATGAAGGAAGAGAAGACAGCAAGAAAGGGGAGAATGCATAAAAATGAGATAACAGGAAAAGGGCTAATGAAAAAAATGAGACAACAGGAAAAGAGAGAATGAGAGAAGAAGAGGCAGCAAGAAAAGAGAATGAGGAAGAGAAGGCAGCAGGAAAAGAGAGAATGAGGGAAGAGGAGACAGAAGGAAAAGAGAGTATGGGGGAAGAGGAGACAGCAGGAAAAGAGAGAAGGATGGAAGAGAAGACAACAAGAAAAGAGAATGAGGGAAGAAGGAACGTCCGGAAAAAGAGAGAATGAGGGAAGAGGAGAGAGATATGTAAAAAGAAAGGGAGAGAAGAGGAGAGAGATATATAAAAAGAAAGGGAGAGAAGAGGAGAGAGATATGTAAAAATAAATGGAGAGAAGAGGGGAGAGAAAGAAAAGAGAGAATAAGGGAAGAGGGAACAGAAGGAAAAGAGAGACTGAAGGAATAGAAGACAGCAAGAAAAGGGAGCATGAATAAAAATGAGACAACAGGAAAAGGGCTAATGAAAAAAAAGATGAGACAACAGGAAAGAGAGAATGAGGGAAGAAGAGACAGCAAGAAAAGAGAATGAGGGAAGAAGAGGCAGCAGGAAAAGAGAGAATGAGGGAAGAAGAGGCAGCAGGAAAAGAGAGAATGAGGGAAGAAGAGACAGCAAGAAAAGATAATGAGGAAGAAGAGGCAGAAGGAAAAGAGAGAATGACTGAAGAGGAACAGCAGGAAAAGAAAGAATGAGGGTGGAGGGAACAGCAGGAAAAGAGAGAATGAGGGGAAGAGCAGGAAAAGTGAGAATGAGGGAAGAGAAGACAGCAGGAAAAAGAGAGAATGGGGGAAGAGGAGACAGTAAGAAAAGAGAATCAGGGAAGAAGAGATAGCAGGAAAAGAGAATGAGGGAAGAGGAGACAGCAAGAAAAGGGAGAATGAGGGAAAAGGGACCAGCAGGAAAAGTGAGAATGAGGCAAGAGGAGGCAGTAAGAAACGGGAGAATGAGGGAAGAGGGACCAGCAGGAAAAGAGAAAATGAGGGAAGAAGAGACAGCAAGAAAAGGGAAAATGAGGGAAGAGGGACTAGCAGGAAAAGAGGAATGAGGGAAGAAGAGACAGCAGGAAAAGAGAGAATGAGGGAAGAAGAGACAGCAAGAAAAGGGAGAATGAGAGAAGAGACAGCAGGATAAGAGAGAATGAGGGAAGAGGAGACAGCAAGATAAGAGAGAATGAAGGAAGAGAGAACAGCAGAAGAGGGAATGAGAGAAAAGGAGAGAGATAAGTAAGAAGAAAGGAAAAGAAGAGGATACAGAAGGAAAAGACAGAATGGGGGAAGAGGGAACAGCAGAAAAACAAGAGAGGGGAAGAGGAGAGAGTTAAGTAAGAAGAAAGGAAAGAAGGGGATACAGAATGAAAAGAGAGAATGGAGGAAGAGGGAACAGCGGGGAAAAGAAAGAGAGGGGGAAGAGGAGAGAGATATGTAAGAAAGGGAGAGAAGAGTAAAGAAATATAGCAGACAATGAGAAGAAAGGGAATGTAAGAGGGAGTGAGAGAGAAAGGCGGGTAAGGGGTGAGGGGTGAGGTGAGAGAATGTAAGAGAGAATATGGGGAGGAGGAGGGAAAAGTGAGAGAATGGGAGAGGGGAATATAAGATAAGATATCAAGAGGACGGGGATATGGAACGAAAGAATAAACAAAAGAAAAAGCGATTATAAAAGGAAATAAAGGGAGGAACAGAGAGGGAATGATACATGAGGAACCGAGGGAGAGGGAGGGAGGAGGGGAGATTGGAGAGGGAAAAAGAGGGTACCGCCTTCAGAGAGTAACAGGAGAGCAGGAAGAGCAGCAGGCAATGAAAAGACCACAGAGAGAGAGAGAGAGAGAGAGAGAGAGGGGAGAAGAAGAAGGAGAATGGGGATATATTAAATGAAAGACGAGGGAAAGAGAGAAGCGAAACAGGTAGAGAGAGAGAGAGAGAGAGAGAGAGAGAGAGAGAGAGAGAGAGAGAGAGAGAGAGAGAGAGAGAGAGAGAGAATAGAAGAATATGGATATATTAAATAAAAGACGAATAAGAATATGAAGCAAAAAGGATTTTAGCAGTCACCAAGACGGCTTCAATATCGAAAGCTCCAAAACTTGGAGCAAATGCATGGGGAAATCCACGTCCGAAGACCACCGAACGCAAACAAGCAAATACAAGCAGTAGGATTTGGGAGGGAGGGGGAGGGGGTGTAGAAGGGAGGGAGGAGGTAGAGGAGGGGGAATAGTAAAAGGGTAGTAAGAGGAGAAGGGTGTTGGGGGAGGAGATGTACGAGGAAAGGATGTTGGGGGAGGAGGAGATGTAGGAGGAAAGGATTTTGGGGGAGGAGGAGATGTAGGAGGATAGGATGTTGGGGGAGGAGGAGATGTAGGAGGAGAGGATGTTGGGGGAGGAGGAGATGTAGGAGGAAAGGATTTTGGGGGAGGAAGAGTGTAGGAGGAAGGGGTGTTGGGGTGAAGATTGTGTAGGAGGGGGTGTTTGGGAGGAGGGGGAGTAGCGTAGGAGGAAAGGATGTGGGGGAGAAGGTGGTGTTGGAGGAGAAGGTGCAGGAGGAAGGGGGGGGGGTGTTGGAGATGGTATAGGAGGTGGTGTTGGCGGAGAAGGTGTAGGAGGTGGGGGTGTTTTGGAAGGAGGAGTGTGGAGGAGGGGGTGTTGGAGGAAAAGGTGTAGGAGGTGGGGGTGTTTAGGAAGGAGGAGTGTGGGAGGAGGGGGTGTTGGAGGAAAAGGTGTAGGAGGTGGGGGTGTTTAGGAAGGAGGAGTGTAGGAGGAGGGGGGTGTTGGAGGAAAAGGTGTAGGAGGTTGGGGTGTTAGGGGGTAGGTGTAGGAGGAGAAGGTATTGGGGGTAAGGTGTAGGAGGAGAAGGTATTGGGGTAAGGTGTAGGAGGAGGGGGTGTTGGGGGAGGAGTAGGATACGTAGGAGGAAGAGAAACTAGAGGATATGCAAAGAGACGAGAGAAAGCCCTAGCACAGAGCAGCCGGAAAGAGGGTGGAGGTAAGAGTAGGGGGGAGAAGGGAGAGGGGTGAGGGGAGAGGAGTGAGGGGAGAGGGGTGAGGGGAGAGATGAGAGGGGGGGACTCACTGTTTGAGTGACTCAGATTTAAAGCAAGCCCTCCTCCACTACGATGCCAAATGCTGGCTGCAGCAGCTGCACAGACACCAGGAGCACCAGCGGCACAGCAGCAGCAGGCAGGCATTTCTGGGGAGGTTAAAGGTGCTTGACGCATTCACTCTGTCACTACTGCGTTGCAAGTACTGCCATAAACCCGCCTCTCTCTCTCTCTCTCTCTCTCTCTCTCTCTCTCTCTCTCTCTCTCTCTCTCTCTCTCTCTCTCTCTCTCGCAGGGATGTGATACAATGTAACAATGTTATCGACGAATTCTCAGCCCGGGGTTTGCCTGGAAGTGCCTCCGCCTGGAGAGAGAGAGAGAGAGAGAGAGAGAAGAGAGAGAGAGAGAGAGAGAGAGAGAGAGAGAGAGAGAGAGGGGGATTGGAAATAACTGATTAGCAAAAAAGGAAATGGAGAGAGAGAGTGAGAAAGAGAGAGAGAGAGAGTGAGAAAGAGAGAGAGAGAGATTGGAAATGACTTATTCGCAAAATGAAAGAGAGAGAGAGAGATGAGAGAGAGAGAGAGAAGAGAGAGAGCTTATTCGCAAAATGAAGAGAGAGAGAGAGAGAGAGAGAGAGAGAGAGAGAGAGAGAGAGCTTATTCGCAAAATGGAGAGGAGAGAGAGAGAGAGAGAGAGAGAAGAGAGAGAGAGAGCTTATTCGCAAAATGGAGAGAGAGAGAGAGAGAGAGAGAGAGAGAGAGAGAGATTGGAAATGACTTATTCGCAAAATAGAAGAGAGAGAGAGAGAGAGAGAGAGATTGGAAATGACTTATTCACAAAATGGAAGAGAGAGAGAGAGAGAAAGAGAGAGAGATTCGCAAAATGAAGAGAGAGAGAGAGAGAGAGAGAGAGCTTATTCGCAAAATGGAGAGAGAGAGAGAGAGAGAGAGAGAGAGAGAGAGAGAGATTGGAAATGACTTATTCACAAAATGGAAGAGAGAGAGAGAGAGAGAGAGAGAGAGAGAGAGAGAGAGAGAGAGAGAGAGAGAGAGAGCTTATTCGCAAAATGAAGAGAGAGAGAGAGAGAGAGAGAGCTTATTCGCAAAATGGAGAGAGAGAGAGAGAGAGGAGAGAGAGAGCTTATTCGCAAAATGGAGAGAGAGAGAGAGAGAGAGAGAGAGAGATTGGAAATGACTTATTCGCAAAATAGAAGAGAGAGAGAGAGAGAGAGAGATTGGAAATGACTTATTCACAAAATGGAAGAGAGAGAGAGAGAGAGAGAGAGAGAGAGAGAGAGAGAGAGATTCGCAAAATGAAGAGAGAGAGAGAGAGAGAGAGCTTATTCGCAAAATGGAGAGAGAGAGAGAGAGAGAGAGAGAGAGAGAGAGAGAGATATGACGTTCGCAAATGGAGAGAGAGAGAGAGAGATATGACGTTCGCAAAATGGAGAGAGAGAGAGAGAGAGAGAGAGAGAGAGAGAGAGAGAGAGAGAGAGAGAGAGATTGGAAATGTCCGATTCGCAAAAATGGAAAAAAAATGGATATTCAATTATCAAAATGGAATGGGTTGGTCGGTGAGAAACGTTAGAATAGACGATTAATAGAATCAACAGTGTATATTTTTTCTGTCAACAATAACACGAGTACTTTCTCTCTTGCTTGAAACAAAAACACCTGCCTCGCTTCTTTTGTTTTTAATAATAATAAAAGGGGTGATATTTTTTCCTTTTAACAAAAAAAAAAAAAAAAAAAAAAAAAAAAAAAAGTTTGTGCTTCTGCTTTTAATGAAAACAAAAAATCGTGCGCATTGTAATTTTGGCAAAATCAACGGCCGTGTTTCTGATTTTAATAAAAATCAAAAGTTTTGCTTCTTTTGTTTTAAAATTAATTTCTTTTTTTAAAAGACCAATGTCGTATTTCTTTTGCTTTCAAATTTGCTCAATTCTTTTGAAAAACACAAAGATTGATTTTAATAAAATACAAAAGTACTTCTTTTATTTATTTTTTTTTTAAAAGACCAATGTCGTATTTCTTTTGCTTTCAAAAGTGCTAATTTCCCTTAAAAAAGACAAAAGTTAAACCTTTATTTAGTTTTAAGAGAAATATACTTCTTATAATAAATGTTCTAATTTCCCTTAAAAAACACAAATGTAAAACCTTCATTTGGTTTCAAGTGAAATATGCTTCTTATAATAAATGTTCTAATTTCCCTTAAAAACCACAAAGGTAAAACCTTTATTAAGTTTCAAGAGAAATATGCTTCTTATAATAAATGTTCTAAATTTCCCTTAAAAACCACAAAGGTAAAACCTTTATTAAGTTTCAAGAGAAATATGCTTCTTATAATAAATGTTCTAATTTCCCTTAAAAACCACAAAAGTAAACCCTTCATTTGGTTTCAAGAGAAATATGCTTCTTATAATAAATGTTCTAATTTCCCTTAAAAACCACAAAGGTAAAACCTTTATTTGCTTTCAAGAGAAATAAGAGCAATGTTTCTCAAAATAAAATAATCCCAGCTAGCTTTAGTTTTAAATACTAGTTTCATCACTCTTTTTCTTTAACAAAACAAATATCACATTCATTATACATTTAACAAAATCGAAAGTCATATATCTTTAGCTCCTAACATAAATACATTTCAAGATTATATTACTTTAACAGAAAATAGTCAAGATTATTTTGCTTTCGGTACACTCATTATACATTAAAAAAAAAAAAAAAAAAGTCATATTTCTTTAACTCCTAAGTACATTTCAAGATTATATTACTTTAACAGAAAATAGTCAAGATTATTTTGCTTTAGACCGAAACACAAAATTTTGATTTTTTGGTTGCTGACAAAATGAAAATAGAGATTCTTATAATTTTGATGAAAAACCTGATTGGAGATTATTTTGCTTTTAGCAAATATGAAATTCACGATTCTTATCTCTAACTAAAATACAATAAGTAATTCTTTTCGAATTATTATTATTATTATTATTATTATTATTATTATTATTATTATTATTATTATTATTATTATCTATCAAGCTACAACCATAGTTAGAAAAGCAGAATGCTATGAACCCAAGGGCCCCAACAGAGAAAATAGCTCAGTGAGGAAAGGAAATAAGGTAATTAACTAAAAGAGAAGTTTAAGAACAATGGCATTAAAATAAATCTTTCATATATAAACTATAAAAACTTTCAATAATAAGAGGCTGAGATGCAAGATAGAATAGTGCGCCTGAGTGTACCCTCAAGCAAGAGAACTCGACCCCTTGACAGCGGAAGACCATACTACAGAAGCTATGACACTACCCAAGAATAGAGAACAAAGGTTTGATTTTGGAATGTCCGTCTCCTAGAAGAGCTGCTAACCATAGCTAAACATGAGCCTTATTTTTTCATTAACAAAACACGAACCATGATTCTTTTACATTCAACAAAAACATTAGCCCAGATTCTATTGCTTTTTAACAAAAATTATCAGTCAGTTCTTTTTGCATTTAACAAAAAAAAAAAAAAAAAAGAGAAACAATGCTCCTATCCTTTTAATAAAAACAAGAAACGTGATTTTCTTTTTAACAAAAAAAAAAAATAGAGAGAAACAATGTTCTTATCCTTTTAATAAAAACAAAAAACGTGATTTTCTTTTTAACAAAAAAAAAAAGAGAAACAATGTTCCTAATCCTTTTAATAAAAACAAAAAACGTGATTTTCTTTTTAACAAAAAAAAAAAAGAGAAACAATGTTCTTATCCTTTTAATAAAAACAAAAAACGTGATTTTCTTTTTAACAAAAAAAAAAGGAGAAACAATGTTCTTATCCTTTTAATAAAAACAAAAAAAAAAAACGTGATTTTCTTTTTAACAAAAGAAATAAGAGAAACAATATTCTTATCCTTTAATAAAAACAAGAAACGTGATTTTCTTTAAAAAAAAAAAAGAAAAAAAAAGCGACACGTCCTTTTCTTCCAACAAAAACAAGTCTTGGTTCTCTCGCTCGCAACAAAAACAAGGGCTGTTAATCATTTTGCTTTTAAACAAAAGAACAAAAACACACAGCCAGACACATAATGGCTGGTTCCCCAGACGCAGCAAAGGCAGATCAATGCTGTGCTTTAATTAGGATGTTAAAAACTACAGCTAGAGCTCTATCTACAGCTCTACCTAAAGAGCTAGAGCCGGAGAGAGAGCCGATTCCTAATGACTGAGATTCTAAAAGGCTAGGAAAAGAATTTATGGACTGACTTGCCAATTTCGCGCGGCCTCCTCATTAATACCTGTAGCTTTTACGCCATTCATTTCTCATTTTTTTGAAAAAAAAGGGGGAAGCGACTAGAAGGTTTTAATTCCTATATACCCTTTTTTATCTCTCTCTCTCTCTCTCTCTCTCTCTCTCTCCTCTCTCTCTCTCTCTCTCTCTCAAACATGTGACTACCTAAAAAGGTACTATTACTACTATCATTCATTTCTCATTTTTTGAAAAAAAAGGGGAAGCGACTAGAAGGTTTAATTCCTATATTCTCTCTCTCTCTCTCTCTCTCTCTCTCTCTCTCTCTCTCTCCTCTCTCTCTCTCTCTCTCTCTCTCTCTCTCTCTCTCACACAAACATATCACTATCTAAAAAGGGACTATTATCATTATTATTATTACTATTGTATGCTACTCGTCAATAACGACGACTAAATATTTAGATAGATATGCATACACAGGCACCGTCCTCTCACCAGGGAATGACTACTTCCTCTCTCCTCCTACTCGAGAGACGGGGAGAGACCGAAGTTATAGGTCTCTGGCAATGCCGCTAGACCTGACCGGAATATATATATAAAAACATACATACACACACACACACACACACACACATATATATATATATATATATATATATATACAGTATATTCACACACAAACATATATGTATATATTATTATATATATTATATATATATATATATATATATATATATATATATATATATATATACTGTACTACATATTACATATTATATACTGGAAGATTACTAAAAAATATATATTTTAACGAAAACTAGTAGGTAAACTAACCTTGGAGGGGGGGGGGAATCAATGATAATCATCCTCAAACATTTATTTCCATTCAACCTATGTCTCAAGGTCAAAATTATTTAATTCAACATATACCTCAAGGTTACACTTATTTAATTCAACCTATGTCACAAGGTTAAATTTGTTATTCAATTCATCCTGTCTCAGATCCCAATTATTTAAATCAACCTATGACTCAAGGTCCCAAGTATTTCAACCTATGTCTCAAAATCCCAAATATTTACTTCAACATATATCTCCAGGTCACAATTATTTAATTCAACCTTTGTCTCTAGGTCACAATTATTTAATTCAACCTATGTCTTAAGGTCACAATTATCTAATTCAACCTATGTCTCAGGTTAAAATGAATTAATTTAACCTATGTCTCAAGGTCAAAATTACTTCATTCAACCTCTATCTCAAGGTCACAATTATTCAATTCAATCTATGTCTCAAGTTCACGATTATTTAATTCAACCTATGTCTCAAGATCACAATTATTTAATTCAACCTATATCTCCAGGTCATATTTATTCAATTCAACCTATATCTCAAGGTCACAATTATTTAATTCAACCTATATCTCCAGGTCATATTTATTCAATTCAACCTATATCTCAAGGTCACAATTATTTAATTCAACCTATATCTCCAGGTCATATTTATTCAATTCAACCTATATCTCAAGGTCACAATTATTTCATTCAACCTATATCTCCAGGTCATATTTATTCAATTCAACCTATATCTCAAGGTCACAATTATTTCATTCAACCTATATCTCCAGGTCATATTTATTCAATTCAACCTATATCTCAAGGTCAAAATTATTTCATTCAACCTATGTCTCAAAGTAATAATTGTTATCCAAAACCACAATTTCATTATTACCTAATCCTTTAAGAGCTTGAAAATATCTCAACCCTGTAATACAACAAAAGTAAAATGATTTCAATTAAATTTTAAAATGTTTAAACTTCGGG
>NC_090745.1:119804406-119827313 GCF_036898095.1 Palaemon carinicauda | reverse complement strand
GGAAAAAATAATTTGAAATGGACAAAGATTAAGAGAATATATAAATTGGAACTATTCTTCAAAACACAGCTAGACCAATTTCATGGTAATCAATTTAGCGCCCCAATTTTTTCTTGTCCGAATTTAAAACCGAACACATGTAAACTGTTAAGGTGTAAAAAAAAAAAAAATACCAGTAATTACAAATTAACACCAAGATACGGTAGTTACTCCAAAGACTTTGACAAACGTCTAGAGATAGTTTTTTGGGGTAATAATAATAATAATAATAATAATAATAATAATAATAATAATAATAATAATAATAATAATAACATCATTGATAAAAAAAAATCAAGATACGCTAGTTAATCCAAAGATTTTGAAGAACAAGTTTAGTTTTAATATTGACAAGACAAAGAGTTAGTTTTTTAGGTAATAATAATAATAATAATAACAATAATATTAATAATAATATCATTGATAGAAAAAAAAAACAGCAAGATACGTTAGTTAATTCAAAGATTTTGACAAACAAGTTTAGTTTTAATATTGACGAGACTAGTTTTTTAATAATAATAATAATAATAATAATAATAATAATAATAAATAATAATAATAACAATAATAATAATGGTAATAATAATAATAACATTGATAGAAATAAACATCAAGGTACGCTAGTTAATCCAAAGATTTTGAAGAACAAGTTTAGTTTTAATATTGACAGGACAAAGAGTTAGTTTTTTAGGTAATAATAATAATAATAATAATAATAATAGTAATAAAAATAATAATAATAATAACAACAACAACATTGATAGAAATAAACAGAGAGAGCATATAGGTTAAAGTTGCAATAAGAGAATATTTAATTTGCATCAAGAGAGTATTTGTTTAAGTTGCCATAAGAGAGTATATTGGTTTAGGTCCTATAAGAGAATATCCAAGTTACATTAAGAGAACATTTGTATAACTTGCAATAAGAGAATATTTAAGTTGCAATAAGAGAATATTTAAATTGCATTAACTGAGTGTTTAAGTTGCTATCAGAGAGGATATTGGTTCAAGTTGCAATAAGAGAATATTTAAGTTGCATTAAGAGAGTATTTGTTTAAGTTACTATAAAAAATATTCAAGTTGCTATTAGAAGAGTATTTGTTTAAGTTACTTATAAGAGAGTATTTGTTCAAGTTGCTATTAAGAGAGTATTTATTCAAGTTACTTTAAAAAAACATTTAAGTTGCTATTAAGAGAGTGTTTATTCAAGTTGCTATAAGAAAACATTCAAGTTGTTATTAAGAGAGCATTTGTTTAAGTTTCTACAAGAGAATAATTGTTTAAGTTGCTATTAAGAGAGTATTTGTTTAAGTTTCTACAAGAGAATAATTGTTTAAGTTGCTATTAAGAGAGTATTTATTTTCAACATATGACAGCGATACCAAACCATCCTCGGATGTCACAAAATAAAACGTAACTTTTCAAGCTGGCTAGTCGATATAAAGAGAGAGAGAGAGAGAGAGAGAGAGAGAGAGAGAGAGAGAGAGAGAGAGAGAGAGAGAGAGAGAGAGAGAGAGTCAGTACTCAATACACCCAAACGGGAAAATCGATTTCTTACATTCGAGAAATAGGAAAAAAAAGAAAAAAAAAACTTTTAATGAAAGATAACAATCGCAAAAGCGAGATCAATACAAGACAGGAAAACAACAAGACCTAACACCACAAAAGACTGTACGCAATTCCTGGTAACTGAGAGGGGAATCTCGGCGTTCCAGGAGGGTGGGGGGAGGGGAAGAGGGGGGCCAGTTCCAAAATCTCTTTTAGTATGGAGGAGTTCCAGGAAGAGGCGATCTCTCCCTCCTCGACTTTAGGAAGCGCGAGCTGGAACGCGCTTGGCAGAAACAGTTCCTGGAGCAGCGTTGCGTTGTGGAAGTCTTCCTAAATACAATGAATCGTTATTATTATATCACCTCTGCCAAGGGAGCTGGATGGAGGTTATGTTTTAAACCCTGTTTGTGTGTGTGTTTGTTTGTGAACAGCCTCCTGGCCAGAATTTTAACCGTAGAGTAATGAAATTTGCAGGGATTAACTGTTATGTAAAAAGCTGGAAATGAATCAACTCTCCCAAGGAAGCTGGAAGGAGGTTATGTTTTACACCCTGTTTCTGTGGCATGTGTTTGTTTGTGAACAGCCCCCTGGCTAAAATTTTAACCGTAGAGTAATGAAACTTGCAGGGATTAACTGTTTTGTAAAAAGCTGGAAATGATTAAATTTTCGAAGCTCAAAGGGTAAGGTCACGGTCAAGCAAAATGTCCAATCCACGTAATCAGCCATAAGTTTGGACATCATTATCACAGAAACTTGAAACTTGGTTCATATTTGAGTGCAAGAAAATCCACGCAAATTAATACATGTTAAGGTTAAAGGTCAAGTTAAAGGTCGAGAAATAATCTTCCGCAGTGGAGGTCTGCACTCTACCGAGTGCCCATCTAGTTATCATTATTATTATTATTATTATTATTATTATTATTATTATTATCATTATTATTATTTGCTTGATGGTACACTCAAGCACGCTATCTTATTTAAATTCCTCTTGTTTTTTTTTTCTTGTTTTTTTATGAGATCTATTTCAATGTTGTTACAGTTTTTAAAATATTTTATTTTAATTTTTCATTACTTCTCTTGCAGTTTATTTATTTCCTTTTTCCTTTGCTTACTAGGATATTTTCTCTTGGAGCCCTTGGGTTTATGGCATCCTGATTTTCCAAATAGGGTTGTAGCAGATAATAATAATAATAATAATAATAATAATAATAATAATAATAATAATAATGATAATAATAATAATAAAAATAATAATAACAATAATAATAATAATAATAATAATAATAATAATAACAATAATAATAATAATAATACAACCCTAGATGGAAAAACAAGACACTATAAGCCCAAGGGTATGACAATGTCTCCAGTTTTCATTGGAAAAAAAAAATACTCAGTATACAATTTTTCATAAATCATATTAAAGAGAGACGTCGTCGAAAAATACTCCTTATAGAGATATACAATCAAACGAATGAAATATATCATAAAAAGGTATTACCTATAAAGAGATAATCTACACATTCCAAGAAAGAGTAACACTATCATTACTTCCTTGATTTAGGCCTAGCTCCAAACGATTCTCTTTCCTATTTCTTGTATCTTATCTTCATTAGGCCTTGGGATTATGACGGTTCTGGATTGCCGTCCTATAGGCATTTGAATGGGGATAAAAATGTCTTTATTATTCACTGTTAAAAATAACCGTATTTTTAATCGGAAAGTCTCCATGAAAATATACTGTTCTCAACCGTATTTCAATAAAGTACAGGCGACCGTAATTTCAATAGGAAGTTCTTCGTGAAAATATACTGTTCTCAGCCGTATTTCAGTATAATAAAGGCGACCGTAATTTCAATAGGAAATTCTTCGTGAAAATGTAATGTTCTCAACCGTATTTCGGTAAAATACTGGGGACCGTAATTTAAATAGGAAATTCTCCGTGAAAACATTTCAGTAAAATACAGGCGACCGTAATTTTACCTTACTTTGTTATTATCTTTTACCGGTTGGTGACCGTAATATCCCTCCTTTACGTTAATAAATCCGTTTTTTTTATAAAGGTAAAAATCCTGATATTTACCTTCTTTTAATGCAAATTTTTAACAGTGTTAATTGTTCAAGGATAGAAAAATTTAGGATCATTATCCTGAAAATATGCAAGTCGTACAAAGCTTGTCTTACATCAAATTAATGATAATTGCCTTCGCCCCTGTTGTTGTTTATTTGTTTGCTTGTGAGGAACAAACGGACAAACATACAGAGAAAACATAACCTCCTCTCTCACTTGAGAATAAAACGGATGGGTCTGTTTCGTTCATTGCAAGTGTTTTTATGTTGACCAGGCTGACATGAGTCTTTATGTAGTTTATATATGACATATCTGTTTTTGACGTTGTTAATAGTTTATATATGACATATCTCTTTTGACGTTGTTACTGTTTTTAGAATTATTTATTGTTAATTTGTTCTCGTCATTTATTTATTTCCTTATTTCCTTTCCTCACTGGGCTATTTTTCCTATTGGAGCCCTTGGGCTTATGGCATCTCGCCTTTCCAACTAGGGTTGTAGCTTGGCTAATAATAATAATAATAATAATAATAATAATAATAATAATAATAATAATAGTGCTTCTTCTTCTACTTCTTCTTTCACATTCCTCCTTGACTCTCCATTGCCTTTTCCATCTGCGTGAGCATCCTTTATCCTACGAGAATATTACGGATTCGTATCAAAAACAGCTGATTCGACGAAAATAATCTTATAAAAAAATAAGTCAAGAGATAAATTACAAATTTTGTGGAGGGAAAAAGAAAATCAATCTTGAGTCCTGACTCAGTCTTAGAATTTTTGGAAAATAGCACCTCATCATCATCCTCATCATCATCATCATCTCCTCCTCCGTCTATTGACGCAAAGGGCCTCGGTTAGATTTCGCCAGTCGTTTCTATCTCGAGCTTTCAAGTCAATACTTCTCTTACTTCATGCTTCATAGTCTTCATCCATGTAAGTCTGGGTCTCCCAACTCTTCTAGTGCATTCTGGAGCCCAGTTGAAAGTTTGGTGAACTAATCTCTCTTGGGGAGTACGAAGAGCATGACCAAACCATCTCCACCTACCCCTTATCAGGATGTCATCCATATATAATATATATATATATATATATATATATATATATATATATATATATATATATATATATATATATATATATATATATATATATATATTCATCATCTCCTCCTATGAATATTGACGCAAAGGGCCTCGGTTAGATTTCGCCAGTCGTCTCTATCTTGAGCTTTTAAATCAAAGCTTCTCCATTCATCATCTCCTACTTCACGCTTCATAGCCTTCATCCATGTAAGTCTGGGTCTCCCAACCCTTCTAGTGCCTTCTGGAGCCCAACTGAATGTTTGGTGAACTAATCTTCCTTGGGGAGTGCGAAGAGCATGCCCAAACCATCTCCATCTACCGCCTAGCCCGGTGAATAACAGCTCAACTTTAAGGTAATTATGCATACGAGGATGCTATATTGCAAAATCCATATTTTCGGAAGGCGGGAGGGAAGGATGGAGGGGGATGGGGGAAGGGGAGGGGGGGGGGAAGAAGGGAGTTGAGGGAGGATAATCAAATAAGTTTACCCTAAAAGAACACATTTCATCCCATGAAAAAAAAACCGTCACATTAAATCCTCTCTCTAAATCGAGATCCCTCATTTCCTATTTATCATAATTTTTACCTTTTATCTTCATCTCACGCTCACTTCCTCTTCATCTCTTTTCCACCTCATTATTCTGCTCTTCCATACTTTTTTTTCTTATTGACCAATTTTTTTCATCCTTTCACCCAACCAGAAATATTTTTTTTTCGGAGTCTTTTGTATAGACCAACTTTTCCCTTTTGGTTTTTTACAACACTTAATCTTAGTTCAGTTTTTCCTACCTGTTACTTTTTTTTTCCTAACAATTTAATCTTTTCCCTTTTTTTTTATCTTCCTTGTACCTCATTCCCAATATTTACAATTTTTTTTTCTTTTATGGTTTTTATTATGTGGGGGGATATCGAACGGTGATGCCAGCGAGGGGAAATATTTAAAAGAGGAGTAGTGGGTTTGTGTATCATTATGCGTGTGTTATTTTGCATGTAAATACATACATACATACATACATACATACATACACACACATATATATATATATATATATATATATATATATATATATATATATATATATATATATACTGTATATATATATCATATAATAATACATGTATATTATTATTATTATTATCATTATTATTATTATTATTATTATTATTATTATTATTATTATTACAGGCTAGGCTATAACCCTAGTTGGCAAACCAAGATGCTATAAGCCCAAGGGTTCCAACAAGGGCAAATAGCCCAGTGAAGCAGTGAAGAAAGGAAACAAGGAAATAAACTACATAGAAGACTAAACAAAAAAATATTTCAAGAACAGTACTAACATTACGTGTATGTATATATATATATATATATATATATATATATATATATACATATATATATATACATATATATATATATATATATATATATATATTGCCGTTCCCCTTACATAGCAGCTCCAAAAAATACTCGTAACCCAACCCACAAGTATGACCAAGATTTTCGCAGTTCGTATAAACCTTATTCGCCGGTCACCTATCAACTATAACAGTGCCTCCTTCTGTAAGCTATATCTTCCATTTGACACCATCCCAAATCTCTCAACATATCTGAGGAAAAAGGGGATTTTATTCCTTCCCCGCCAGGAAGCGAAATCCTTTTCCAGGGAAGGATCTAAAAATCAAATGGAATCGCAACCGATTCCTGGAATTTCTCATTTCGTGATATGTCGATCGTCTGGAAAGAATGTTATATTTTCCATTCGCGGAGTCTTCGCTTCAGGTATTTCGACTGCCTCTCAAGTCGTGTGTGTTTTAACGGTAACTTCTTTTATCTTTCTGGTTTTCTTTTTCTGGTTATTTATCTCCTAAGGGAACTGGTCATAGATAAACGAAGGAATATTCATAGGTTTCAGGTCACACTCACTCCCGCGGTCAATCCAGGTGAAATAGGCCACGCCCACCTGATGACGTCACTGAATATTTCCACCACTCACGAGAGTTTCCGGTCAGCGCAAGCAGTACTTATAAATCACCGTAAATGGACACTAGTATTGAATTAACCGAATAAGATGTGTTCTGATGATAGATCTCGTGTCGTTCATTCTTATGGACGAATTAATAAATGTATTAAAGAATTAGCAGTTTTGCCCTTAATTTAGAAGAGAGCGACACTGATGTCGTTAACTTTTCTAAAATGCTGTAAGCAAAATTCACCATAAAAATATACTTTTCTCAGCCGTATTTCAATAAACAGTCAGTAATTTTACCTTACTTTGTTATTATCTTTTACTGGTTGGTGACCGTAAAATCACTCCTTTACGTCAATATATCCGTTTTTTAAACGGTAAAAACCCTGGAATAAACGTTGCCAGGCATTAAGCGTTTTTAATACAAATTTTTAACACTACCTACGCGCAAACGAAATCCTAATGGTCACGACCTAAGCGCCGAAAACAATCGCCAAAAGAACAAAAGGACCGGCCCCGTCCCCTTTCAAACAGGTCGTCCAGCTTTAATTCACATAGACTATTTTCTTTAATCGCGTCCCGTCGGACAGCCCGTCAAAAGCTGCCGTATACGAAACACATTCCGGAAATTGTATGCCGCTATCACGACCCCTCTTAAACCTTGCGACCATACACTCGGAAATTCGATCTCCTATTATTATTATTATCATTATTATTATTATTATTATTATTATTATTACTTGCTAAGCTATAACCCTTGCTGGAAAAGCAGGATACTATAAGACCAAGTTATTATTATTATTATTATTATTATTATTATTATTATTATTACTTGCTAAGCTAGAACTCTGGTTGGAAAAGCAGGATACTATAAGACCAGGTTCTTATTATTATTATTATTATTATTATTATTATTATTATTATTATTATTATTTGCTAAGCTACAACCCTAGCTGGAAAAGCAGGATACTATAAGACCAGGTTCTTATTATTATTATTATTATTATTATTATTATCACTTGCTAAGCTACAACCCTAGTTGAAAAAACAGGATGCTATAACCCCTGAGACAGGGAAAATAGCCCAGTGAGGAAAGAATACATTCCGGAAATTGTATGCCGCTATCACGACCCCTCTTCAACCTTGCGACCATACACTCGGAAATTCGATCTCCTATTATTATTATTATTATTATTATTACTTGCTAAGCTACAACCCTAGTTGAAAAAACAGGATGCTATAAGCCCTGAGACAGGGAAAATAGCCCAGTGAGGAAAGAATACATTCCGGAAATTGTATGCCGTTATCACGGCCCCTCTTAAACCTTGCGACCATACACTCGGAAATTCGATCTCTTATTATTATTATTATTATTATTATTATTATTATTATTACTTGCTAAGCTACAACCCTAGTTGGAAAAGCAGGATACTATAAGACCAGGTTCTTATTATTATTATTATTATTATTATTATTATTATTATTATTATTATTATTATTATTATTATTGCTTGCTAAGCTAGAACTCTGGTTGGAAAAGCAGGATACTATAAGACCAGGTTCTTATTATCATCATTATTATTATTATTATTATTATTATAAATTGCTAAGCAAGAACTCTGGTTGGAAAAGCAAGATGCTATAAGTCCAGAGGCTCCAACAGGAAAAATAGCCCAGTGAGGAAAGGATACATTCCGGATATTGTATGATGCTATCACGACCCCTCTTAAACCTTGCGACCATACACTCGGAAATTCGATCTCCTATTATTATTATTATTATTATTATTATTATCATTATCACTTGCTAAGCTACAACCCTAGTTGTAAAAGCACGATGCTATAAGTCCAGAGGCTCCAACAGGAAAAATAGCCCAGTGAGGAAAGGATACATTCCGGAAATTGTATGCTGCTATCACGAACCCTCTTAAACCTTGCGACCATACAATCGGAAATTCGAGATATTATTATTATTATTATTATTATTATTATTATTATTATTATTATTATTATTATTATTATCACTTGCTAAGCTACAACCCTAGTTGGAAAAGCAGGATACTATAAGACCAGGTTCTTATTATTATTATTATCATTATTATTATTATTATTACTTGCTAAGCAAGAACTCTGGTTGGAAAAGCAGGATGCTATAAGTCCAGAGGCTCCAACAGGAAAAATAGCCCAGTGAGGAAAGGATACATTCCAGAAATTGTATGCTGCTATCACGACCCCTCTTAAACCTTGCGAACGTACACTCGGAAATTCGATCTCCTATTATCATTATTATTATTATTATTATTATCATTATTACTTGCTAAGCTAGAACTCTGGTTGGAAAAGCAGGATGCTAAAAGTCCAGAGGCTCCAACAGGAAAAATAGCCCAGTGAGGAAAGGATACATTCCGAAAATTGTATGCTGCTATCACGATCCCTCTTAAACCTTGAGACCTTATACTCGTAAATTCGATCTCTTATTATTATTATTATTATCATTACTTGCTAAGCAAGAACTCTGGTTGGAAAAGCAGGATACTATAAGACCAGGTTCTTATTATTATTATTATCATTATTATTATTATTATTACTTGCTAAGCAAGAACTCTGGTTGGAAAAGCAGGATGCTATAAGTCCAGAGGCTCCAACAGGAAAAATAGCCCAGTGAGGAAAGGATACATTCCGAAAATTGTATGCTGCTATCACGACCCCTCTTAAACCTTGAGACCTTATACTCGTAAATTCGATCTCCTATTATTATTATTATTATTATTTTTATTATTATTACTTGCTGAGCTAGAACTCTGGTTGGAAAACCAGGATGCTATAAGTCCAGAGGCTCCAACAGGAAAAATAGCCCAGTGAGGAAAGGATACAGACCGAAAATTGTATGCTGCTATCACGACCCCTCTTAAACCTTGCGACCTTATACTCGTAAATTCGATCTCCTATTATTATTATTATTATTTTTATTATTATTACTTGCTGAGCTAGAACTCTGGTTGGAAAAGCAGGATGCTATAAGTCCAGAGGCTCCAACAGGAAAAATAGCCCAGTGAGGAAAGGATACATTCCGAAAATTGTATGCTGCTATCACGACCCCTCTTAAACCTTGCGACCTTATACTCGTAAATTCGATCTCCTATTATTATTATTATTATTATTTTTATTATTATTACTTGCGGAGCTAGAACTCTGGTTGGAAAAGCAGGATGCTATAAGTCCAGAGGCTCCAACAGGAAAAATAGCCCAGTGAGGAAAGGATACATTCCGGAAATTGTATGCCGCTATCACGACCCCTCTTAAACCTTGCGACCATACACTCGGAAATTCGATCTCTTATTATTATTATTATTATCATTACTTGCTAAGCTAGAACTCTGGTTGGAAAAGCAGGATGCTATAAGTCCAGAGGCTCCAACAGGAAAAATAGCCCAGTGAGGAAAGGATACATTCCGAAAATTGTATGCTGCTATCACGACCCCTCTTAAACCTTGAGACCATACACTCGGAAATTCGATCTCCTATTATTATTATTATTATTATTATTATTATTATTATTATTATTACTTGCTAACCTAGAACTCTGGTTGGAAAAACAGGATGCTATAAGTCCAGAGGCTCCAACAGGAAAAATAGCCCAGTGAGGAAAGAATACATTCCGGAAATTGTATGCCGCTATCACGACCCCTCTTTAACCTTGCGACCATACAATCGGAAATTCGATCGCTTATTATTATTATTATTATCATTACTTGCTAAGCTAGAACTCTGGTTGGAAAAGCAGGATGCTATAAGTCCAGAGGCTCCAACAGGAAAAATAGCCCAGTGAGGAAAGGATACATTCCGAAAATTGTATGCTGCTATCACGACCCCTCTTAAACCTTGAGACCATACACTCGGAAATTCGATCTCCTATTATTATTATTATTATTATTATTATTATTATTACTTGCTAACCTAGAACTCTGGTTGGAAAAACAGGATGCTATAAGTCCAGAGGCTCCAACAGGAAAAATAGCCCAGTGAGGAAAGAATACATTCCGGAAATTGTATGCCGCTATCACGACCCCTCTTTAACCTTGCGACCATACAATCGGAAATTCGAGATATTATTATTATTATTACTTGCTAAGCTAGAACTCTAGTTGAAAAACCAGGATGCTATAAGTCCAGAGGCTCCAACAGGGAAAATAGCCCAGAGAGGAAAGGATACATTCCGGAAATTGTATGCCGCTATCACGACCCCTCTTAAACCTTGCAACCATACACTCGGAAATTCGATCTCCTAGTATTATTATTATTATTATTATTATTATTATTATTATTATTATTATCATTACTTGCTAAGCTACAACCTTAGCTAAAAAAGCAGGATACTATAAGACCATGTTCTTATTATTATTATCATTATTATTATTATTATTATTATTATTATTATTACTTGCTAAGCTAGTTGGAAAGGCAGGATGCTATAAGTCCAGAGGCTCCAACAGGGAAAATAGCCCAGCGAGGAAAGGAAACAAAGAAAAATTAAATATTTTAGGAACAATAACATTAAAAAAAATATTTCCTATATAGACTTTTTATATAAAAACTTTACAAAACAAGGAAAACAAAAATATGGTAGAATAGTGTATCCGAGTGTATTCTCAAGCAAGAAAACTTTCAACGCACTCCACCAACGAAATTGTAACAAACACACACATACAAACAGGGGGTAGAACATAACCTCCTACCAACTTCTGGCCGGAGGTGATGATATTAAGTTTCAGAGTTGTTAACAGTGTAAACAACGAAATTGTAACAAACAAACACTCACACACAAACAGGGGGTAAAACATAAACTCCTTCCAACTTCATGGGTGGAGGTAAATGATGATTTTCAGAGATTTTAACAGTGTAAACAACGAAATTGTAACAAACACACACACACACAAACAGGGGGTAAACATAACCTCCTTCCAACTTCGCGGGCGGAGGTAACTGATGATTTTCAGAGATTTTAACAGTGTAAACAAACAAACACACACACACAAACAGGGGGTAAAACCTAACCTCCTTCCAACTTCGTTGACGGAGATAACGATATTTGAGTTTCAGAGATGTTAACAGTGTAAACAAACAAACAAACACACACACAAACAGAGGGTAAAACAAAACCTCCTTCCAACTTCGCGGGCGGAGGTAACTGATGATTTTCAGAGATTTTAACAGTGTCAACAAACAAACACACGCACACAAACAGGGGGTAAAACCTAACCTCCTTCCAACTTCGTTGACGAAGATAACGATATTGAGTTTGAGATGTTAACAGTGTAAACAACGAAATTGTATCAGCTTTCAGTTGCACCATTGTCATCTCCATTCCTTTAACGCCTACACGAGAATAGGAAACCCATTGATTTCCACCTCTATGTTCTATATGATTTATGGAATTGTCTGTGACATCTTCATAGAATTTATGGAATAAAAAAAAAAACAATTTGATTTATTGTATATTTTTTTCTGGATGATAATTTTGAATGGAGCTTGAAAAAGCGCGCTGGAATTGTTCCCTACATTTCTTCTGTGTTTCAGGACTCAAGTCTCCAACTTTTTCTTTAAGATTGTATGATTTTCTTAAATGAAAAGATTCAATTAAGAGAGTTATCTTGCTTGATAGTACACTCAGGCACACTATTCTACCTTATTTCTCTTCCTCTTGAAGTTATGGGGTATACAGTATATGAAAGATTTATTATAATGTTGTCATTGTTCTTAAACTTCTCTTGTACTTTATTTACTTATTTCCTTTCCTCACTAAGATTTTATCCCTGTTGGGGCCCTTGGGCTTATAGTATGCTGCTTTTCCAACTAGGGTTGTAGTTTGGCAAATAATAATAATAATAATAATAATAATAATAATAATAATAATAATAATAATAATCAAAATATGGCTCCATTTTTCATTGGTAACCTCCAAAATTGATTTTTACATATAAAAATAGCAGCAGCAATGATAAAAATAATAATAATAATAATAATAATAATAATAATAATAATAATAATAATAATAATAATAATAATTAGAGGCTCTTAATTACAATGGTGCAATTTTATATTTTCGGACTTTTATAATTTCTTCCCCACCGTTACCCCTAAATTAAGGGGTCGGTTGCTTGATGGGCCCTCTCCAGTGCCTACTTTACTTTTATAACCTACAGGAACAAAGATGAAGTGAATCGACTACCTATCATATTAATTAATCATCTGTGCCCTGATGACAATTAATATCTTATTAGAATATGAATAATATTAAGGGGTAATTTTAATGGATTCTGGTAAATATTAGTTTTATTTATAGCTATTATAAAAAAAAATGGAAGCAAAAATTTCAAGTTTTGTTCATTCATAACTTTATCTATCCTCATAACCCTACTCATTCGGTCATTTTCTACATAATCTCTGAATATTTCATCATTCTCTGCTGTTTCTCTCCACTGTGACCAATTTACTCTGTATCGCCTGCAAATTCAACTGTCACCAATTTATTCTGCATCATCTGCAATCTCCACTGTCACAAATCTACTCCGTATCATCTACAATTTCCACTGTCACAAATTTAGTGTCGTTTGCAAATTCAAATGTCACCAATTTATTCTGTATCATCTGCAAGTATAAAGCACTTCCCATTTCTTTCAAAAAGCCTTTCTTGCTCCACAGATTCACACTCCCATCTCTATAGAAATATCACCGAGCCTTTAAATCTGTATTTAAATGGTTGTATGAAAATATGGCCCTGAATTGAAACTGCCTGAGAAATATGCCATATTGTCAGACTAAGTTTTACGACAAGATCAGTGACGCTCCCACTATCTATTATGATACAAGTTTCTGTTTCCAAAAAAAAATCTTATTCCCAACTAAAATATGAATGACTAGAAGAGAAAATTTTCTCAAGGATAGACAGGTGTCAAGAAATATTAACAGAATTTCTCGATATAATATTCTATTTCTAATTGTCTACTCTAAGAGAAAGAATGAAAATGGTAATCATAATTTAATTTTCAATAGAGAACTACAATTAGAATTGCAAATAATCTGCCAATGAAAAGAAAAGTGTGGATGAACTAATGTCCTCGACCTACTAATTAATATGGTTTGAGTTTTGTCTGGATATAACTTCATCCCAATTAATCTAGACCATGCACTAATTCTAACCAAATTTCTAATAAGAGATTCAGCAACCATACATCTGTCCTCAAAAATGGGTTTGATATAAAGAGAGTAGTATCATCTGCATAAGTAACAAGTTTACTCTTTTGGTCAAACCAATTAGCATGCCTACATAATATGAAAAGGGCCAAATATGCTAACCTTGAGGAACAACAGTTACTTAAAAAACTACAAAGATTTTATCTTCCAATATCTTCCTATATCATAATGACATGAAAATACCTCTGTCTTCTAATGTGTCTTGAGTTAATATCTGGCTAAGGGCCAATTGAAAGTAAAGAAGCTAGTGATTTTTAAAGTCATATGCCTTTTTCTATATGACATTATCACCATTCCCGATATAATTTGATATTTTCTATAAAAGTATTACGTATAAAGAAACAAATAAAGAAAGAGAAGCTACCTTTTAGAGTAGGGACTGTGCTATGGGTAACAAAATAGACTAAAGTGAGTCAAATATCATAAAACTTTAGCAAGCTAATGTTCTGTAGTTTGGATATCCTTTTAGGGTGGTAAATTTGAATTTACATACGAAATCGCGAGTAAGTTTGGGATTTAATTTCCATTTATATGGACTTCATTTATAACGAGGTTGGATACGCTTGCAAACGGCGACTACCCCTATTCAAGAGCCAGTGTCTTGCTATATTATTATTATTATTATTATTATTATTATTATTATTATTTGCTAAGCTACGACCCCAGTTGAAAAAGCAGGATACTGTAAGCCCAGGGGCTCCAACGTAGAAAATAGCACAGTGAGGAAAGGAAACAAGGAAAAATAAAATATTCTACGAACTGTAACAATATTACAATAAATGTTTCCTATATTGACTATAAAAACTTTAACACAGGATGGTGAGAAATTAGATAGAATAGTGCTCTCGAGCGTACCCTCAAGCAAGAGAACTCTAACCCTAGGCGTTCTTAAACGAAAGAACGAGCTACTATCCGATTATCATCAATCATTTCAAAGAGCCATTAAGAAAGCTTAACAAATCATCAACAGATAAAAAAAAAAATACTTCATCTACCCCTAAATCAAACCTCGCCCAAAATGACCATCAAAAGACATAACAGAGTTACAGATCCTCAGTGAAATTTGATTCGCGGTCGCTCAGCCTCAATCTGCCTCATTCCCATTAGCCTTTACAAATACTTGATCAAACCCTTCTCTAAACCCTCTTATCCCACAACAACCTTACGAAATGGCACAACCCCCTTTTGCATTTGCAAACCATTCCATTGAAAAGGAAGAGAAACATAGCCAGAGAAAATAAAGAGCTAGAGAAAAACGCTGGAGCACTGATATGTAGAGTAGCCGGCAGTATCTTTCATCTAATCTAATAACCATAGTACTAGTCAATGGCCAAGTTGCCCCGATGTATGTGTTCATTTAACCATTGGGTTTGTGTAATTTTGAGTAAATTCTCATCTATGAACCGTTATGGGATGGAAATGCAATAATGGATGAACTGTTAAGAGCAAAATTGTTGTTTGGAAATAACGTCATCGCGAAATCCCCCGTTAATGTATTCCGTGGAGTTAGTCCCTATGGCCCTTCTCCAACCTCCCCCTCCCATCAAAACCCTTGCCAACCCCCTCCCCATACAACACACATCCTCCACCTTCTCATATAACCTCCCCCTCCCCTCAGCCCTTGCCAACCCCCTCCCCATGCAAGCAACATCCCCCACCTTTTCATCCCACCTAAAAACCCTTGCCACCCCCTCCCCAGACAACCAACATCCCCCACATTCTCATCCAACCTCCCCCTCCCCTCAAAACCATTCCCACCCCCTCACCATACAACCAACATCCCCCACCTTCTCATCCAACCTCCCCCTCCCTTCAAAACCCTTGCCACCCCCTTCCCAGACAACCAACATCCCCCACATTCTCATCCAACCTCCCCCTCCCCTCAAAACCATTCCCACCCCCTCACCATACAACCAACATCCCCCACTTTCTCATCCAACCTCCCTC
Organism: Palaemon carinicauda; assembly: GCF_036898095.1. NCBI lineage: Eukaryota > Metazoa > Arthropoda > Malacostraca > Decapoda > Palaemonidae > Palaemon > Palaemon carinicauda. The sequence goes on along the minus strand of NC_090745.1, from coordinate 119,811,403 downwards.
TCCCCTCAAAACTATTGCCACCCCCTCCCCATACAACCAGCATCCCCCACCTTCTCATCCAACCTCCCCCCTCCCCTCAAAACCCTTGCCACTCCCTCCCCATACAACCAACATCCCCCACCTTCTCATCCAACCTCCCTCTCCCCTCAAAACTATTGCCACCCCCTCCCCCATACAACTAACATCCCCCACCTTCTCATTCAACCTCCCCCTCCCCTCAAAACCCTTGCCACCCCCTCCCCCATACAACTAACATCCCCCACCTTCTCATCCAACCTCCCCCTCCCCTCAAAACCATTGCCACCCCCTCCCCATTCAACCAACATTCCCCACCTTCTCATCCAACCTCCCCCTCCCCTCGAAACCCTTGCCACCCCCTCCCCATACAACCAACATCCCCACCATCTCATCAACCTACCCCTCCCCTCAAAACCATTGCCACCCCCTCCCCATACAACCAATATCCTCCACCTTCTTATCCAACCTCCCCCCTCTCCTCAAAACCCTTGCCACCCCCTCCCCATACAACCAACTTCCCCCACCTTCTCATCCAACCTCCCCCTCTCCACAAAACCCTTGCCACCCCCTCCCCATTCATCCAATATTCCACACCTTCTCATCTAACCCCCCCTCCCCTTAGCCCTTGCCACCCCTTCCCCATACTACCAACATCCCCCACCTTCTCATCCCACCTCCCCCCTCCCCTCAAAACCCTTTGCCACCCCCTCCCCATACAACTAACATCCCCCACCTTCTCATCAACCTCCCCCTCCCCTCAAAACCCTTGCCACCCCCTCCCCCATACAACTAACATCCCCCACCTTCTCATCCAACCTCCCCCTCCCCTCAAAACCATTGCCACCCCCCTCCCCATTCAACCAACATTCCCCACCTTCTCATCCAACCTCCCCCTCCCCTCGAAACCCTTGCCACCCCCTCCCCATACAACCAACATCCCCACCATCTCATTCAACCTACCCCTCCCCTCAAAACCATTGCCACCCCCCTCCCCATTCAACCAACATTCCCCACCTTCTCATCCAACCTCCCCCTCCCCTCGAAACCCTTGCCACCCCCCTCCCCATACAACCAACATCCCCACCATCTCATTCAACCTACCCCTCCCCTCAAAACCCTTGCCACCCCCTCCCCATACAACCAACATACCCCACCTTCTCATCCAACCTCCCCCTCCCCTCAAAACCCTTTCCACCCCCTCCCCATACAACCAGCACCCCCCACCTTCTCATCCAACCTCCCACTCCCCTCAAAATCCTTTCCACCCCCTCCCCATACAACCAGCACCCCCCACCTTCTCATCCAACCTCCCACTCCCCTCAAAACCCTTTCCACCCCCTCCCCATACAACCAGCACCCCCCACCTTCTCATCCAACCTCCCACTCCCCTCAAAATCCTTTCCACCCCCTCCCAATACAACCAACATCCCCTACCTTCTCATACAACCTCCCCCTCCCCTCAAAACCCTTGCCACCCCCTCCCCCATACAACTAACATCCCCCACCTTCTCATCCAACCTCCCCCTCCCCTCGAAACCCTTGCCACCCCCTCCCCATACAACCAACATCCCCACCATCTCATTCAACCTACCCCTCCCCTCAAAACCATTGCCACCCCTCCCCATACAACCAACATCCTCCACCTTCTATCCAACCTCCCCCCTCTCCTCAAAACCCTTGCCACCCCCTCCCCATACAACCAACATACCCCACCTTCTCATCCAACCTCCCCCTCCCCTCAAAACCCTTTCCACCCCCTCCCCATACAACCAGCACCCCCACCTTCTCATCCAACCTCCCACTCCCCTCAAAATCCTTTCCACCCCCTCCCCATACAACCAGCACCCCCACCTTCTCATCCAACCTCCCACTCCCCTCAAAACCCTTTCCACCCCCTCCCCATACAACCAGCACCCCCACCTTCTCATCCAACCTCCCACTCCCCTCAAAACCCTTTCCACCCCCTCCCCATACAACCAGCACCCCCACCTTCTCATCCAACCTCCCACTCCCCTCAAAACCCTTTCCACCCCCTCCCCATACAACCAGCACCCCCACCTTCTCATCCAACCTCCCACTCCCCTCAAAACCCTTTCCACCCCCTCCCCATACAACCAGCACCCCCACCTTCTCATCCAACCTCCCACTCCCCTCAAAACCCTTTCCACCCCCTCCCCATACAACCAGCACCCCCACCTTCTCATCCAACCTCCCACTCCCCTCAAAACCCTTTCCACCCCCTCCCCATACAACCAGCACCCCCACCTTCTCATCCAACCTCCCACTCCCCTCAAAACCCTTTCCACCCCCTCCCCATACAACCAGCACCCCCACCTTCTCATCCAACCTCCCACTCCCCTCAAAACCCTTTCCACCCCCTCCCCATACAACCAGCACCCCCACCTTCTCATCCAACCTCCCACTCCCCTCAAAATCCTTTCCACCCCCTCCCAATACAACCAACATCCCCTACCTTCTCATACAACCTCCCCCTCCCCTCAAAACCCTTGCCACCCCCTCCCCCATACAACTAACATCCCCCACCTTCTCATCCAACCTCCCCCTCCCCTCGAAACCCTTGCCACCCCCTCCCCATACAACCAACATCCCCACCATCTCATCAACCTACCCCTCCCCTCAAAACCATTGCCACCCTCTCCCCATACAACCAACATCCTCCACCTTCTTATCCAACCTCCCCCCTCTCCTCAAAACCCTTGCCACCCCCTCCCCATACAACCAACATACCCCACCTTCTCATCCAACCTCCCCCTCCCCTCAAAACCCTTTCCACCCCCTCCCCATACAACCAGCACCCCCACCTTCTCATCCAACCTCCCACTCCCCTCAAAATCCTTTCCACCCCCTCCCCATACAACCAGCACCCCCACCTTCTCATCCAACCTCCCACTCCCCTCAAAACCCTTTCCACCCCCTCCCCATACAACCAGCACCCCCACCTTCTCATCCAACCTCCCACTCCCCTCAAAACCCTTTCCACCCCCTCCCCATACAACCAGCACCCCCACCTTCTCATCCAACCTCCCACTCCCCTCAAAACCCTTTCCACCCCCTCCCCATACAACCAGCACCCCCACCTTCTCATCCAACCTCCCACTCCCCTCAAAACCCTTTCCACCCCCTCCCCATACAACCAGCACCCCCACCTTCTCATCCAACCTCCCACTCCCCTCAAAACCCTTTCCACCCCCTCCCCATACAACCAGCACCCCCACCTTCTCATCCAACCTCCCACTCCCCTCAAAACCCTTTCCACCCCCTCCCCATACAACCAGCACCCCCACCTTCTCATCCAACCTCCCACTCCCCTCAAAACCCTTTCCACCCCCTCCCCATACAACCAGCACCCCCACCTTCTCATCCAACCTCCCACTCCCCTCAAAACCCTTTCCACCCCCTCCCCATACAACCAGCACCCCCACCTTCTCATCCAACCTCCCACTCCCCTCAAAACCCTTTCCACCCCCTCCCCATACAACCAGCACCCCCACCTTCTCATCCAACCTCCCACTCCCCTCAAAACCCTTTCCACCCCCTCCCCATACAACCAGCACCCCCACCTTCTCATCCAACCTCCCACTCCCCTCAAAACCCTTTCCACCCCCTCCCCATACAACCAGCACCCCCACCTTCTCATCCAACCTCCCACTCCCCTCAAAATCCTTTCCACCCCCTCCCCATACAACCAACATCCCCTACCTTCTCATACAACCTCCCCCTCCCCTCAAAACCCTTGCCACCCCCTCCCCCATACAACCAACATCCCCTACCTTCTCATCCAACCTCCCACTCCCCTCAAAACCCTTTCCACCCCCTCCCCATACAACCAGCACCCCCACCTTCTCATCCAACCTCCCCCTCCCCTCGAAACCCTTGCCACCACCTCCCCATACAACCAACATACCCCACCTTCTCATCCAACCTCACCCTCCCCTCAACATCCTCACCTTCTCATCCAACCTCACCCTCCCCTCAACATCCTCACCTTCTCATCCAACCTCCCCCTCCCCTTAAAACCCTTGCCACCCCCCTCCCCATACAACCAACATCCCCCACCATCTCATCCAACCTCCCCCTCCCCTCGAAACCCTTGCCACCACCTCCCCATACAACCAACATACCCCACCTTCTCATCCAACCTCACCCTCCCCTCAACATCCTCACCTTCTCATCCAACCTCACCCTCCCCTCAACATCCTCACCTTCTCATCCAACCTCCCCCTCCCCTTAAAACCCTTGCCACCCCCCTCCCCATACAACCAACATCCCCCACCTTCTCATCCAACCTCCCCCTCCCCTCGAAACCCTTGCCACCACCTCCCCATACAACCAACATACCCCACCTTCTCATCCAACCTCACCCTCCCCTCAACATCCTCACCTTCTCATCCAACCTCACCCTCCCCTCAACATCCTCACCTTCTCATCCAACCTCCCCCTCCCCTTAAAACCCTTGCCACCCCCTCCCCATACAACCAACATACCCCACCTTCTCATCCAACCTCCCCCTCCCCTCAAAACCCTTTCCACCCCCTCCCCATACAACCAGCACCCCCCACCTTCTCATCCAACCTCCCACTCCCCTCAAAATCCTTTCCACACCCTCCCCATACAACCAACATCCCCTACCTTCTCATACAACCTCCCCCTCCCCTCAAAACCCTTGCCACCCCCTCCCCCATACAACTAACATCCCCCACCTTCTCATCCAACCTCCCCCTCCCCTCAAAACCATTGCCACCCCCTCCCCATTCAACCAACATTCCCCACCTTCTCATCCAACCTCCCCCTCCCCTCGAAACCCTTGCCACCACCTCCCCATACAACCAACATACCCCACCTTCTCATCCAACCTCACCCTCCCCTCAACATCCCCCCCTTCTCATCCAACCTCACCCTCCCCTCAACATCCTCACCTTCTCATCCAACCTCCCCCTCCCCTTAAAACCCTTGCCAACCCCTCCCCATACAACCAACATCCCCCACCTTCTCATCCAACCTCCCCCTCCCCTCAAAACCCTTGCCACCCCCTCCCCATACAACCAACATCCCCCACCTTCTCATCCAACCTCCCCCTCCCTTCAAAACCCTTGCCACCCCCTCCCCATACAACCAACATCCCCCACCTTCTCATCCAACCTCCCCCTCTCCTCAAAACCCTTGCCACTCCCTCCCCATATAACCAACATCCCTACCTTCTCATTCAACCTCCCCCTCCCCTCAAAACCCTTGCCACCACCTTCCCAGACAAACAACATCCCCCCTCCTTCTCATCCAACCTCCCCCCTTCCCCTCAAAACCATTACCACCCCCCTTCCCCATAAAATCAACATCCCCCACCTTCTCATCCAACCTCCCCCTCCCCTCAAAACTCCAGCCACCCCCTTCCCCATACAACCAACATAACCCACCTTTTCATCCAACGTCCCCCTCCCCTCAACATCCCCACCCCTCCCCTCAACATCCCCACCTTCTCATCCAACCTCCCCCCTCCCTTCAAAACCCCTAGCCACCCCTTCCCCAAACCCCCAAGACGGCACATATCAGCTAAGTATGATCCTATCTCTCGCCCGCTTATGGCGGGAAATCCAGATATCTATGGTGCAATTGTAGCTCTTTATGGCGAGAATTTACATAGCAATGGCGCATACGTCGATTGATATAGTGAAAAACGGTGGTTATATTGCGATAATCATTCTTTTTTTTTACCGGGTAGACTTAGGGACTACATTGGCCCTATATATTTATATTAGAAGGAGAAGTACGCAAGCCTTGCGCCTGTTCCCATTCGGAAAATTAGGTCACATTTGTGCGGATCCTATATCGAGAGGAGATGCGGGGGACGTTACTAGTCCCATGGGACTATTTCAACTTTTATTTCCTTTATCGATGCAGATGAAGTGCTGACCATGAATTTTCAAATGTAACCAATAAATTCAGCCGATTTTTAAACAATTCGTTGTTTCTTTTTTTATCTTATAGTAGACGATTACATCGAATATAGTACCATAGTATAAAGACCCTTTTTCCACTGATTTGGTTGTATTCGTTATAGCACTATTCCAACGGTATCAAATCTTTGTAATTGTCGTATCTCTCTCTCTCTCTCTCTCTCTCTCTCTCTCTCTCTCTCACTCTCTCTAAACTGGTCGAGTTGTGGGCTTTACAAGGACGGTATTGTATTCTCTTTTTTTTTCTTTTTTTGTACTGACCGAAAATTTATCACAAACCCCAATCTCTTCCTGTGATCCCTTCAAAAGCTGGGGGGAAAATAAAGAGTACCTTTCTTTCATTTCCCCTTTCCATTTTTTGAAATGGTTCTAATCTATGACTCTTATAGAACGAATTGCTTGTGTGTGTGTAAAGAGAGAGAGAGAGAGAGAGAGAGAGAGAGAGAGAGAGAGAGAGAGAGAGAGAGAGTCTTTTTTCCCCCCTCAGTCTTTCGGTCTACTATCAACCACACGGAAAGAACAAAAGAGCAACTCGAAATTCACTTTGGTGTTATTGGAACGCTTTTAGCTCTTCGGAAAAAGAGGGTTTGGTCTCTATAAATATGTATGCAAGGGACCAGTCAGAGTATAGATAGGGTTACTGCCAGCCTTCTCTCCACCCCACCCCCCCTCCACCCCCAGAGCAGCCTCCCCCCTTTAGTCCTGAGGAACCCCTCCCCCCCCCGCTTTACTGTTGCTGTTCCTTTTCCTATTACGATCAGGTGGGCGAAAAGCGGGCATTAGCCTATTATTATTATTAGTAGTAGTAGTAGTAGTTGTTGTAGTTGTAGTAGTAGTATTACTAAGATACAGCCCTAATTGGAAAAACAGGAAAATAGCCAAGTTAGGAAAGGAAATAAGGATACAAAATAGAGGTCATGGCCGTACTCATTATTATTATTATTATTATTATTATTATTATTATTACTTAGATGCAAACCTAATTGGAAAAGCAGGATGCTATAAAC
>NC_090745.1:119776338-119788838 GCF_036898095.1 Palaemon carinicauda | reverse complement strand
CAGCAGATCGATCCCACAGTTGGGCTTTTCCTTTAGATTAAAAGAAGATTAATACGTTTCTCTTTCCCTCATTTACTCTTCTTAAGATATACTTTGAGTTTTTGGCAATAAAAGTATTCGTTCATGTATTTAATCAATGGATAGTACAGTGGTAACGTGTTCGCCTTACATTCCCATGGCAGCAGATCGATCCCACAGTTAGGTTTTTCCCACCCGTTAAAAGAAGATTAATACGTTTCTCTCTCCCTCATTTGCTCTTCTTAAGATATACTTTGAGTTTTTGGTAATGAAAATATTCGCTCATGAATTTAATGAATGGCTAGTAAAGTGGTATTGAGTTCGCCTTGCATTCGCAAAGAAAATCGTTCTGGATTTGGAACAATATGTATGCATATATAAATAATTTCTACAAGTGGCCTATATACTCTCAGGAAAATACCTTCCAAAATACTAAATAAGAAAATGAAAACTGAGAAAAAGCGAAGCCTTTGCCGAATTATTTAAAAGATTAGCATGTTTTTTTTTTTAGTTTTTTTTTTTTCACGGGCCCGGTGCAATTTGTAACAGCAATGATATTTACCATGATAATATTGATAATCTACAAAAATCTATAGTGAAATCTAATAATAATAGTAGTAGTAGTATAATAGTAGTCTTATTATCAGGTGTGCTCATTGAATGAATATTTACTTACTCTAAATCAAAGACCTTACGATTTACTGGAGTTACATGTACATACACAGTACAGTAGATTTACAAGAAAAGGCTTAGTCACTAAACATTTGCTGTTTAAACCGGCGCCTGTAAATCCCAGAAGAATATATTCAATAACCATAGAAAATAACTTCGATAAAAAAAAAAAAACCTATTCATCCCCCAAAATAAACACGCCATAATGCAACGCCTTCATTGAATCTCTCTCTCTCTCTCTCTCTCTCTCTCTCTCTCTCTCTCAGATATGATGCTGTAATTTTTATTCTAAATCTTTCAATTTTTCTTAGGCATCAATACCTTTATATGTATGTGAATTTTTCTCTCTCTCTCTCTCTCTCTCTCTCTCTCTCTCTCTCAGCTCTATTACTATAACTTTGATTTTAAAGCCTTCATTAATTTTTAGGCAGAAATATCAGAGTATATTTGTGAATCTCTCTCTCTCTCTCTCTCTCTCTCTCTCTCTCTCTCTCTCAGATGTATTACTATAACTTTGATTTTAAAGCCTTCATTAATCTTTAGGCAGCAATATCATTGTACATTTGTGAATCTCTCTCTCCCTCTCTCCCTCTCTCTCTCTCTCTCTCTCTCTCTCTCTCTCTCTCTCAGATATAATATTATAACTTTGATTTTAAAGCCTTCATCAATTTTTAGGCAGCAATATCATTGTATATTGGTGAATCTCTCTCTCTCTCTCTCTCTCTCTCTCTCTCTCTCTCTCAAATATAATACTATAACTTTGATTTTAAAGCCTTCATTAATTTTTAGGCAGCAATATCACTGTATATTTGTGAATCTCTCTCTCTCTCTCTCTCTCTCTCTCTCTCTCTCTCTCTCAGATATGATGCTGTAATTTTTATTCTTAATCCTTCAATTCTTCTTAGGCATCAATACCTTTGTATATATGTGAATTTCTCTCTCTCTCTCTCTCTCTCTCTCTCTCTCTCTCTGATATAATACTATAACTTTGATTTTAAAGCCTCCATTCATTTTTAAGCAGCAATATCATTGTATATTTGTGAATCTCTCTCTCTCTCTCTCTCTCTCTCTCTCTCTCTCCCAAATACAATACTATAACTTTGATTTAAAACCCTTCATTAATTTTTAGGCAGCAATATTACTGTATAGTTGTGATTCTCTCTCTCTCTCTCTCTCTCTCTCTCTCTCTCTCTCTCAGATATGATGCTGTAATTTTCATCTTAAATCTTTCATTTTTCCTTAGGCAGCAATACCTTCGTATATATGTGATTTTTTTTCTCTCTCTCTCTCTCTCTCTCTCTCTCTCTCTCTCTCTCTCATATAATACTATAACTTTGATTTTAAAGCCTCCATTAATTTTTAGATAGCAATATCATTGTATATTTTTGACTCTCTCTCTCTCTCTCTCTCTCTCTCTCTCTCTCTCTCAAATATAATACTATAACTTTGATTTTAAAGCCTTCAATAATATTTAGGCAGCAATATCATTCTGTATTTCTGAATCTCTCTCTCTCTCTCTCTCTCTCTCTCTCTCTCTCTCTCTCTCAAATATAATACTATGACTTTGATTTTAAAGCCTTCATTAATTTTTAGGCAGCAATATCACTATATATTTGTGAATATCTCTCTCTCTCTCTCTCTCTCTCTCTCTCTCTCTCTCTCTCTCTCAAATATAATACACTTATAACTTTGATTTTAAAGCCTTCATTAATTTTTAGGCAGTAATATCATTGTATATTGGTAAATCTCTCTCTCTCTCTCTCTCTCTCTCTCTCTCTCTCTCGGATATAATACAAGAACTTAGATTTTAAAGCCTTCATTTATTTTTAGGCAGCAATATCATTGGATATTTTTTAATCTCTCTCTCTCTCTCTCTCTCTCTCTCTCTCTCTCTCGGATATAATACAAGAACTTAGATTTTAAAGCCTTCATTTATTTTTAGGCAGCAATATCATTGGATAATTTTTAATCTCTCTCTCTCTCTCTCTCTCTCTCTCTCTCTCTCTCTCTCATAGGAATTCTATCGCAAATCAAAGGATCTCCACGTCTCATGGAAAACAACTCAGCCAACAACATTTGGCTTTTTGTCAACACGCGATCCCCAACCAATCAGGACGAATCTCCCCTTTTTCCGAAGCTGGCCAATCAGCATGCTTCTTTATCTCCACTCGGAGAAAACTAAACACGCAGTCAAGTCTAATTATCTCGCCTAGATCCAGCTATTGTCGCCCGCTATGGACTTCAATCTCACAAGTAATTAGCTTTTTATTTGTATTGGCAACTGCAAGTGTTGGTAAAGGAGGAGGAGAAGGAGGAGAGGGAGGAGGAGGAGGAGGAGATGGAGGAATGGGGGGGGGGGGCAGATAGGACCAAAGAACAACAACAAGGTTGGATAGACTCTCGATTACCAGGGGTAAGGGAGGGGGGGGGGTGGGGGTGGGGGGAGACCTGATTAATCGAATACACAAATGATGCCATTTTATAGGTGTTGTACAGCCCTCACCTCTCTCTCTCTCTCTCTCTCTCTCTCTCTCTCTCTCTCTCTCTAAAATAGCGTGGGCTGGTAACCTCACACTTATAAACATGCTGATAGGCCAGAAGAATAAACTCTTCTGGAGCCACCCTTTTCAAAGACGAAATAAGGCTGTGGAAAGAAAGTATTAAATACACACACACACACACACACATATATATATATATATATATATATGTGTGTGTGTGTGTGTGTGTGTATTAGTATATGTGTATATATTTGTAAATGTGTGTTTGTGTGATTTTTTCGTTGGTGTGTGTGTATGTGTGTGTTAGGCAACGCTGATCCAAGTAGGAACCTAAAAAGGAAACACAACCTTAGATTATAAGAGATCCTTATAAATATAGAGATTAAAACTTCTAATAATGAAATAACGCTGAAAAAAAAAACAGAAGAAATGTCCCATATTAAAGGAAGATTCATAAAGTTGTTTATGTAATTATCAAATAAATTACTTTAAAGATGAATCTGATATCGACTAAGGATGTTGCAATAATTATATTCTACTAAGCCTACTTGTACCATAGTTAACTAGGATTTCATATATGGAAGTAGCTAACAGTATAATGTGATTAGAATAATTATAACACCTTAACAAGATTGGTGGGAACTAATTAAGAACAAACCGTTGAAAATGAAACATTCGTAAGCATATAGTACATATTATATATATATGTGTATATATATATATATATATACATATATATATATATATATATATATGTGTGTATATATATATATATATATATAGTACATACTATATATTAATGTGTGTATATATGTATATATATATATACATATATAAATATATATATATATATATATATATGTGTGTGTGTGCTTTTGGGTGCGCGCGCGTGCGTACTGTATATATGTGTAGTGTTGTATGTACGTGCGTGCGCGCTCATGAAAAATAACATGGTATAAATTTCCTACCGATATATCAATTCAAAAAAATATCGATAAAAATGTATGAGTAGTGAGGACTAAAATTGATATAAAGTTAAAAAAAAAAAATAGTATCAATTCCATCAAATATTAGAATATTTCATAAAGGTTCCCGGTTTGATAACTTCCTTAAAATTAGGTTCCTATTTTAAGTAAATACGAGACACAAAGGATGATAAGTTATAAGGAAGAGAGACGAGGGTAAGTAGACTGCATTATGGGAACAATAAATAAGTGTTATCAATACTAAAACAATGTTGCCATTCAATATTACAAAAAGTACAGAGATTAAATCTAATGATTTAGCAACATATGAAGTAATTCTTCTTCACCCAAGGGGTTACTGCACTATCATTGTTCAGTGGCCACTTTCCTCTAGGAAAGGGTAGAAGAGACTCTTTAGATATGGTAAGCAGCTCTTCTAGGAGAAGGACACTCCAAAATCAAACCATTGTTCTCTAGTCTTAGGTAATGCCATAGCCTCTGTACCATGGTTTTCCACTGTCTTTAGTTCTAGTTCTCTTGCTTGAGGGTACACCCGGGTACACTATTCTACCTTTTTTTCTCTTCCTCTTGTTTTTGTTAAAGTTTTTATAGTTTATTTGGGAGATATTTATTTCAATGTAACTTTTCTTAAAATACTTTATTTTTCCTTTTTCCCAGTTGAAGCCCCTGGGCTTAAAGCTCTTACTTTTCCAAATAGGGTTGTAGCTTAGCAAGTAATAATAATAATAATAATAATAATAATAATAATAATAATAATAATAATAATAATAATAATAATACTTAAAGCTCTTTCTTTTTAACTAGGGTTATAGCTTAGCAATAATGATAATAATACTAATAATAACAATAATAAAAATAATAATAATAATACATACATACATATACACATACATACATACAACAATAATAATATTGATACATGTGAAAAGCTTCTTTTCATGTATCTACAAAAGCCTCTCGCTCTCTCTCTTAGAGAGAAAAAAAACTGATATCACGATAACACATTTTTTTATTCATTTCTTTTCTTGAGGAGAAAATGACGGTATAACTTGGAGGTAATCCCTCCCTCCGCATTTCTCTCTTTTTCAGTTCCACCTAAGGCGAGATGTGAGGAAATTTGATTTAGGTCCACATTTCGTCGAGATAAACGATTTTTCAACATGGAAAAGTTTTGTATTATCTGCCAGTGTTTAAAGCCCCCGAACTGGAATAGGATAGTTCCCCATATCACGTCTCAGCTCCATTTACGAAGAGAACGGAGGAGGAGGAGGAGGAGGAGGAGACGGAGGAGGAGGAGGAGGAGGAGGAGGAAGAGGTGGAGGAGGAGGAAGAGGTGGAGGAGGAGGAGGAGGAGGAGGAGGAGGAGGAGGAGGAGGAGGAGGAGGAGGAGGAGGAGGAGGAAAAAGTGTAAGAGGAAAGAAGAATGTATTTCTCACATGAAGGCAATTTTCCTAGGGAGTTTCCATCTGGTTATTGCATCACTGTTATGGCAAATGTGTTTCAATAATACTTATTCTAGTTTCGGAGTTCTTCGCCTTCTTTAATAATAAGCTTCAGTGCTAGTGAAGTTATATTGCTCGTGAAAAAGGAAAAAAAGAAAACTCTACATCTATACAAATCTATTATGAAATGCAATACAATACTAGACCACCAGGAAAAAATAATATCAACATTACAATGGACGAATCAACCTTAAAATAAGAGAAATCTCTTATTTAAAGGTGTCTGGACGAATCATTAAAATAAGAGAATTTCCTTTTTAAAGGTTTAAGTGTCTGGTTTCAGTCCTAGTTTCATCAGAACAGATGCTCACTAGAACGTCATCCTGACAAGCCAAATCCCTCATTGTGGTGCCCTAGCACAGAAGTGGCCTCCCCAGTAAACAGCTTAAACTCATGGTCCCGGGCTAGGATCGACATGCAGCCATGGGAATGATAGGCGAATACGTTACCACTGTACTAGCCAGGAGGTTAAATACACAGAAATAAGTAAATCCCAATAAAGGCACGATTTCATTGCTAAAATTTTCTGGACTGAAGTAAAATAATGCCATCAAGAATTGTTCAATGGCTATTTTCCTCTTGGTAAGGGTAGAAGAGACTCTTTAGCTATGGTAAGTAGCTCCTCTAGGAGAAGGGTACTCCTAAATCAAACCATTGTTCTCTAATCTTGGATAGTGCCATAGCCTCTGTACACGATCTTCCACTGAATTGGGTTAGAATTTCCTTGCTTGAGGGTACACTAGGGCACACTATTCTATCTAATTTCTCTTCTTGTTTTGTCAAAGTTTTCATAGTTCATATAGGAAATATTTATTTGAATGTAGTTACTGTTCTTAAAATATTTTACTTTTCCTAGTTTCCTTTCCTCACTGGGCTATTTTCCCTGTGGGAGCCCTGCGTTTCCAACTAGGGTTGCAGCTTAGCAAGTAATAATAATAATAATAATAATAATAATAATAATAATAATAATAATAATAATGATAATAATAATAAAAATAATGAATAATAATAACAATAATAATAATAATAATAATAATAATAATAATAATTACAACAACAACAACAACAACAACAATAATAATAATAATAATAATAATAATAATAATAATAATAATATTCCCGGGACACTTGCGGAAAATTCCCTCAATTCTGAATTCCAGGGAGGACGATACCCCAGGCGGTCATTTAGTTAGCGGTAAGCCATTCTACTTATATTATGCAACATGAGCTGTTCCCCACGCAAGTATTTCTTTTTCACCTTACTTTCAACTATGAAAATAAAAACTGCATAAACTGCATATTCCCGCAGTCTTTTCTGTTTATGGTAACTACTTGTTTAGTTTTTTTTTGTACGAACTGTCATCTGAAAGCAAGCTAACAAATCTACTGTAAATAAACAATCAATTGTAATATATTTATCTTTTGTTTATTATAACTATAAAAATGTAAATAAGGTCATTAATGTATATGGAAATCATAGAAGAATAGGAATAAAATACAACACGCAGTTTCTTAAGATTTATATTTTTACCAAAGGAAATTTTCCACTAAGCAAAAACCCAAAGTTGAATCACTCCATTTTATTTCTTTTAATAACCAGTAATTTATTTATAATTTTAAAATAAACTTCAAGGATGCTTGTTATTATCTATTATCTTCATATCAACTTCTCATGGGCACTAAGTTATAATGATGAAAAAAAAATGTAAAGTGGGTGTATATTAAAGCAAAATTAACCTTGTCATGATGATTTGACAAGACATACAAAATCAATATATATACAGTATGTATATATATATATATATATATATGTATATATATATATATATATATACACGTATATATATGTATATATATACATATATATATAAAATGAGAGAGAGAGAGAGAGAGAGAGAGAGAGAGAGAGAGAGAGAGTTCTCACTTAAAAAAATGTAAACGATGACGTAGCATTCACTACTACTACTACTACTACTACTACTACTACTACTACTACTACTACTACTACTACACACAAAACAATATCGCGGAAATGTGAGCTGGGGTGCTAGGCCCGAAATGAATATCGCTATAAATATAACAGCAGGGGAGGAGGAGGGAGAGAAGACGAGAAGATAACGCAGTCTGTGTGTGTGTGTGTGTGTGTATAGCTAAGGGTTGCCAGTTTGGCCTTTTTTTCAGGCCAAAAACTCCTCAAATTTGGCCTTTTTAAAAAATTGGTTTGCCTTTAGTAATATGAAAAAAATGCAGGGCCTTAGACTATATATTTGGCCTTTTTCTACTATTGGGTTGGCCTTTTAACGCTTCTGTTGATTAGAAGTTGGCCTTTTTCTCATTTAGAAAACCTGGCAACCCTGGTTACTATAGCTTTATACCAAAAAAGGCTTTTCGAAACTTTTAAATCGCGAGAGCGTCAGCCATGTCTCCAAGTGACTATATTACATAACATAACTTATAATGGCCATCTCCCACTTATTTGTATTTCTTCTTTTAACTCCAAATTAGGATATGTCCGGATATTCCTAGGTCCTTATCTCTGGCCACATCATTCTAATTCGACGTTTATTCTCATCCTGTCTCGTGCCATAAGTTACAGAATGTTTCCTGTTTCTTCGCGTTGTAAACACGATAATAATTTTCGTCAGTCTTTTGACAACGGCGTTCAGAGGTCTTCTGGTCTCCTTTTAATGTCGTCCAAACATTCATAGACTCGATATTTTGTTTTAGAGTTCATTTCTATGTCTGTCCTGATTGTTCATTTTCCATTTATTTTATTATATCGTTATTATTTCATTCTGATACATGTATAAATATATATAACAAACTAACGTTCATACACGTAATATACTCGTATACTGCATATTCTGTGTATACAACTACAGCCGTTTCTAGTCCACTGCAGGAGGCGTCAATGACCTTAGATGCCAGGATGCCAGAAAACCTCAAATCAATCAAACAATCAATTCACTGTAGGACAAAGACCTTAGACTTGTCAATTAATGCCTGGGGTTTGGCCAGTTTTCATCACCACACTGGCCAGTAAAGATTGGTGATGGTGGGAGATTTTCGTCTGATCGCTCACAGCAAACCAACATACAGTGGCAGGGGTGGCCCTGACTAGTACAGCTTTGCTGATCATGGCGATACCATATTAAGGTATCCCCACTCAGAAAAGGAAAAATAACCCAGTGAGGAAAGGAAATAAGGAAACATAGAATAGCGAGACAGAGTGTACCCTCAAGCAAGAGAACTTTACTTCAAGGCAGTGGAAGACCACGGTACAGAGGCTATGGTACTACCCAATAGTTTGATTTTGGAGCGTCCTTCTAAATTTTTTCCAGAAAGTTTTGTTTACGGCACTGTTGTCTTATATCTAAACAGGACACAAATGCAATTTGGAGACTGTACTGTTGACAAGAGCTGATGATGTCGATGAATTTAGATGGGTAATTGAGAAGAGATCAGAGGCAGAGGAATAAATTAATGAGAGAGAGTTTTTATTGGCGTCGACAACCTCATTCTTTTTGTGAGCTAAGGATGAGGGTTTTCGGAGATCCAGTAAGACTATCTATGGAGTCAAAAACAATCACTGCCTGGTCCACGCTGGTCCTAGATTGGGTTGAGAGGGGATTCGGACATTGATCGTGAGGGTGCATGTTCCGTCCCTAGGACATTGTGTATCTAAAGTTTTAAAGGCTAATCATGAATGGCAGAGGCAAGGGACAGTGACATTGCCCTAGTAAGCAGGACAATGCCTCGAGACTGACAGCGCCTAAGCCTCGTCTCCACCCAAGCTAGGATTAAGGAGCACTAGGCAATGGCTGCTGATGACTCAGCGGACAGACTTATGGGCTCCCCCAAACCCACTATCCTTAGCTCACAAGGATAGTAAGGTTGCAGCGATCAAAGGAACTAATGAGTGTGAGAGGGATTCCAACCCCAGTCAGGGACGCTACCAATAGGTTACTACAACCCTGTTGATGCACTCAGGATTCAATTGCTTCACCTACACCCAAAATACGCCAGCGATTCTCGAAATGAGATTTGCATCTCTCCAAACATAAAAAAAGTTATGTATTACAATACGCTTCACAGCCAAACCCTCTCTACGCGAAACAAAGAGATTCATACGATTCCTGAGCTCCCCTTTCCATAGACAGGCCTCTGGAATCAACTATAGCCATCATCAATTACGGAGAGAGCGGAGTCAATAACAGTATACAAATTGCAATATTGTAGCCGCTGCTCTTCTGATGGCAATTTGGAACGTTAAAAGTATATCCCTCGGATAATTCCTTGTATCCTTCAAAAGGCGTCCAATCGTCCTTATTGAACAATGCCGGAAGAGAATGTGGACCAATATTGTCAATTTGACTAATCTTTTTTCAGCGATTACGGCAGAGAGAGAGAGAGAGAGAGAGAGAGAGAGAGAGAGAGAGAGGAAATAATATAAACTGACTACTATTCAGGTCAATCTTTTTCAACCGGGAAAATCTCTCTCTCTCTCTCTCTCTCTCTCTCTCTCTCTCTCTCTCTCATGCATCATGATATACCGTACTTATTACTGACCTTACGTCTCGTGGGTCAATTGTTATATGCTTCCCTGACACACACACACACACACACACACATATATATATATATATATATACATAGATACACAGATCTACATACATACAAACATACTTACATATATATATATATATATATATACTTATTTATTTATAGATACACACACATATATATACATATATATATATATATATATATATTAATATATATATACTGTATATCCCATTCTCTTCACGACGATACTCCCAATTTCGCCCTATTTTTCCCAAGATGACCTATGACGATTTCATTCCTTCACCTCTTACCCATAGCTATGACCCAATTTTTCCTCTTATTTACGCCCAAGAGGAGCTTTCCCATTTTCCCATTCCACACTCGCACCCCTCTTCCGAGAGAGAGAGAGAGAGAGAGAGAGAGAGAGAGAGAGAGAGAGAGTACAGTCCACGGTACAGAGGAACATGTAACAAAGAAACAACCTCACATACTTTGTTTCTTTGTCAACAAAGAGGCGGTGGAGCAAACAACGCCGTTGCCGACATATAAAAGGGGGGAGGGAGGAGAGAGGGGGGAGGGGGGGTGGAAAAGGTATAAGCGTGTTTCGCAATTCATATTTTTCCAGAAGTACATCAAAGAAACTTCTCTCCGTAATTGGATTCTTTATATGGAAAAAAGGGGAAAATTTTTTTGTGATAAATGAATTTTACTGGTATATTCTTTTCTTTATTCCCTCTGATGATTGGCGTTTTTTTTTTTTTTTTTTTTTTTGAGCCGTGCTGGGGAGGGGAGAGTCGAAGGGGGGGAGGGGGGTGTAAAAGAAGGGAGGAAGGAAGGAAGGAAGGAAAATGAAACGGGGAAGGGGGAGATGGGAGGGGGGCTGGAAGGCTCCAGTACTGGAACCTGTCCCTCAATATTCCATATATTTTCAAACTCCGTAAGAAGAAAATGCGTTCGAAATATTATTATGCAAACAAGGCTCGTATGGGCTTCCGAGTCCTTATAAGAAAAAGGGAAAGAAAATGAGTAAAAAATTGTTTTGTTCATCAAACTTATATGGCATTTTGTTAAATACGGGACGTATTTTTATTTTGAAAAGGGGGGGCTTCCCTTTTTTTGGGGGAGGGAGGGGGGTTTTCGGTAGGGCAAAATCTTGCAATATATTTTTTGAATAAGTTCTTACCAAAAATAGTGTTATTGAGATTATAGGAAATGGGGGGGGGGGGAGAATTGATGAAAATAAACTAGAGATTAATTTTTTTTTTTTTTTTAAAGGGGGATCGGTTTTTCTTTTGGGGGTGGTTTTCAGTACGGCAAAATCTAGTAATATATTTCAGAAAAAAAAGTTTTTGGCAAAAATTGTGTTATTGAGATTATTAAAAAATAGAAAACCACTGATGAAAAGAAACGATAGATTAATTCTCGTTTTTTTATTTCAAAATAGGGGCGGCTTTTTATAGGGGGTTAGTATGGCAAAATCTTGTAATATATTTTTGAAAAAAGTTCTTAGCAAAAAATAGTGTTATTGAGATTATAGAAAATGGAAAACATTGATGAAAATAAACGAGAGACTAATTATAGCTTTTTTATTTCAAAATGGGGGCGGATTTTTTTTTTTCTTTTTTCAGTACGGTAAAATCTTGTAATATATTTTTGAAATAAGTTCTAGGCAAAAATAGTGTTACTGAGATTATAGGAAACGGGGGGAACATTGATGAAAATAAACGAGAGACTAATTATGAAGAGTTACAATTTTTCCTCTTTTTTTGATTATCCTCTTCTCTCTCTCTCATTTTTTTTCAAAATAAGGCCATAAAACAAAGTGTGCTATAATAAGTTAAACAGTAATTTAAGTTTTATGGACGTGCCGTGAAAAAAGAGGGTCCATAAACTTGGAGCTTAGGATCCTAATTCAAAACTACTTTTTAGTTACTTTTCACTTTTACTCATCCTATAAATTTCTTCAAAGGAACGCTATGAAAACCCACTTTTGATCTTTAGAAGGAAAACATCAGTAAACCGAAAAGGAATAAAATTTCACATTAAGGCTTCTAGCTTCAACGATAATTAAAGTTCAAATAAGGGTTATGGTGGTCGATGTGGTAACGTCCCTGACTGGTGAATGCCAGACTTGGGTTCGAGTCCCGCTCACACTCGTTAGTTTCTTTGGTCAATGCAACCTCACCATCCTTGTGAGATAAGGATGGGATGTTTGGGGGAGCCTTTAGAGAGAGAGAGAGAGAGAGAGAGTGAGA
>NC_090745.1:119758566-119775838 GCF_036898095.1 Palaemon carinicauda | reverse complement strand
TTTGAAAAAAGTTCTTAGCAAAAAATAGTGTTATTGAGATTATAGAAAATGGAAAACATTGATGAAAATAAACGAGAGCCTAATTATAGTTTTTTTTATTTCAAAATGGGGGCGGCTTTTGTTTTTTGTTTTTGGGGGGGGGGGCAAAATCTTGTAATATATTTTTGAAATAAGTTCTAGGCAAAAATAGTGTTACTGAGATTATAGGAAACGGGGGGAACATTGATGAAAATAAACGAGAGACTAATTATGAAGAGTTACAATTTTTCCTCTTTTTTTTATTATCCTCTTCTCTCTCTCATTTTTTTTCAAATAAGGCCATAAAACAAAGTGTGCTATAATAAGTTAAACAGTATTTAAGTTTTATGGACGTGCCGTGAAAAAGAGGGTCCATAAACTTGGAGCTTAGGATCCTCATTCAAACTACTTTTTAGTTACTTTTCACTTTTACTCATCCTATAAATTTCTTCAAAGGAACGCTATGAAAAGCCACTTTTGATCTTTAGAAGGAAAACATCAGTAAACCGAAAAGGAATAAAATTTCACATTAAGGCTTCTAGCTTCAAAGATAATTAAAGTTCAAATTAGGGTTATGGTTGTCGATGCGGTAACGTTCCTGACTGGTAATGGCAGATTAACGTTCCTGACTGGTGAATGGCAGACTAACGTCCCTGACTGGTGAATGGCAGACTAACGTCCCTGACTGGTGAATGCCAGACTGGGGGTTCGAGTCCCGCTCAAACTCGTTAGTTTCTTTGGTCAATGCAACCTCACCATCCTTGTCAGCTAAGGATGGGATGTTTGGGGGAGCCTATAGGTCTATCTGCTGAGTCCTCAGCCGCCATAGCCTGACCCTCCTTGGTCCTAGTTTGGGTGGAGAGGGGGCTTGGGCACTGTTCATATGTATATATGATCAGTCTCCAGGGCATTCTCCTGCTCGCTAGGGCAATGTCACTGTCCCTTGCCTCTGCTAACCATGAGCGGCCTTTAAACCTTTGAAGACAATTACGAATAAAATTATGAATAAAAATAATCGAAGGGTAAATGAATAAAAAAAAAATTCGAAGGGAATTTTACCAAATGTGCCCAAAAGAGACTATATAAAAGAACTATAAATCCGTAATACCAATATGAAATTCCAATTTTCACTGAGGAAATTTAAATTCCACTACGATTTTACAACTAAGAACTCATGAACTTTTTTTTTGCAAGTCTTAAATATTTACCAAAATAAAAACAAAAAAGCTAATATCTTTATACTGTAAAACTGATCAATACTACTGCTATCAAACGGAAGAGACCTATGCAATTTTTCCCTGAAGAAATTCAAATTCCGCAACGATTTTACAACTAAGAACTCATGAACGTTTTTGCACGAAGAGATATATCGCAAGTCATTTACCCAATTAGGACAGATTTTTTTTTTTATTTATGAAACTGCTATGAAACGGAAGAGATCTATAAGGTATGTAAAAACAGTACTGACAGGTACATAACAGATTAATAAACATATCTAAATACAATTTTTGGGTTCCATTAAACACTCTCCCTTCCATTGGATTATTATAAAAAAAAAAAAAAAAAAAAAAAAAAAAAAAAAAAAACAATAACAACAGAGTATGGGTAGAGGGTAATTTAATCTGAATTTAAAGTAAAACCGATTCGATTAAAGATATGATTACTCCCATATTTATTACCGGAAAAGTACTAGACTGATTACTTTGAAGAAGTAAACTACCGGATTTATTCCCATTTATTTCATATATCCGCAACAAGAAAAGGAAATAAGCATCAGGGCAAATGTACATACAAGGCAGATATCAATAAAGCATTGTGCGCAAGTCATGCTCGACTGTGCTTAATAAATTTTCGCACAACTGAATGTATTGATAAAAGTTCTGTCCATAAAATTCATCCTTGACCGAAAAGTTAATAGGAGAGAGAGAGAGAGAGAGAGAGAGAGAGAGAGAGAGAGATTTGTTGTTAAGTATTTATTAGAAATTATATTACTACTTAAGGAAAGATATATTTGCATGAAGACAGATCCTAATCATTGAATAATATGAGAGAGAGAGAGAGAGAGAGAGAGAGAGAGAGAGAGAGAGAGAGAGAAAGGGGGGATAAGGAACGGTGACATTGTTTCTCTTTATTGTTGCAATGGTTCGTTTCGCTAATGTCAGAGATAACGTAGACAGAACATTGTGCATTCACGTAGTTTAACAGCACAATTTGCATATGGATATCTTATCCCTCCACATGGTCGGTGGTAAAAAATAATAAGGGACCCCATCCCCTTCCCTTCGGAACCCCGCCCACCCTCCCACAATCCCAAGGAAACCGTAGCATTTGGAAGATAACGTGCAATTAAACCCCCATCAACGCCGACCGGAACCTTAAAACTAGGATGGTAAAAGAGACCTTGTTCCATTTTGGGGTCAGTGCCAAAGAGTGCCATAACTGGCGGCACTATTTCACCGACTTCCTCCTACGCCAACACTGCCGCCACCATTGCTGTCTCCGTTCTTCTTCTTCTTTGTGTCTTGAAGATTTTTTTTTATTCTATTTTCTCGGGGTTAGGAAGGGAGGAGAGGGAGCGAATCTCCCTCTCCTTCGCACTCAACCAAAATTATCGTCCGATTTCGACTGCTTTCTAATATTTATCAATTCAGCAGTGATTCAACAGTGATTCAATATCATTATTACCATAATTTTTAAGTTATTTTAATCATTATTATATCGCGTCGTTCGCACTCAACCAAAATCATCGTCCGATTTCGACTGCTTTCCAATATTTATCAATTCAGCAGTGATTCGACAGTGATTCAATTTCATTATCATAATTTTTTAAGTTATTTTAATCATTATTATATCGCGTCGTTCGCACTCAACCAAAAATCATCGTCCGATTTCGACTGCTTTCCAATATCTATCAATTCAGCAGTGATTCGACAGTGATTCAATTTCATTATCATAATTTTTTAAGTTATTTTAATCATCATTATATCGCGTCGTTCGCACTCAACCAAAATCATCGTCCGATTTCGACTGCTTCCCAATATTCATCAATTCAGCAGTGATTCAACAGTGATTCAATTTCATTATTATCATAATTATTTGTTATTTTAATCATTATTATATCGCGTCGTTCGCACTCAACCAAAATCATCGTCCGATTTCGACTGCTTTCCAATATTCATCAATTCAGCAGTGATTCAACAGTGATTCAATTTCATTATTATCATAATTTCTAAGTTATTTTAATCACTATTCTATCGCATCGTTTCCTGCTCCTTTCCAATGACCCAATTTCTTCTTTATATATTTTTTCCCAAAAGGGTCTTTTCGTTTGGCATTCTTCCCTTCACGCCTCGTTCTCCCCACGCTAATAACTTCCCTTTTCACTGGTTCATCCTTCTCCGATTCTCTTCCTTCCAATCATTCCCCCTCCCAATCCTCTTTCACTCTTTCTCCTCCTCCTCTTTCGTCCATTCCTTTTCATCCCTTCCTTTCTCTCTAGCTGATTCCCTCCGGTCTTATATCTGCAGCTTCATTTGCATACTCTTCATTAGATTTCTCTTCCCGGTGGAGTTAACGTTTTACCTTTTAAAGGTTTAAGGGCCGCTCGTGAATGGCAGAGGCAAGGGAGGGACAGTGACACTGCCCTATTAAGCAGGACAATGCCCTAGAGACTGACCATATTACATATGAACAGTGCCCAAGGCCCCTCTTCACCCAAGCTAGGACCAAGGAGGTTCTATAGCAGTGGTTCCCAACCTTTTTTCTGTCATTTCCCCCCTGCACCCAGTTCAACCATCCAGATTTCCCCCTTCATGCCCCGCCCAGCCCTCATGCCCACTCGCCTGCCTCAGAAATGGGCATGACACTCCAATTCTCCCCTTGAATATCATGTCAGTGAGAACTGATATGATCATATCACAATTGAATGGCTAACAACAAATTGCCACACATACTATGAGGACATTTTCCGCTTGTTTTAGTTAGTAGGTAGTGTGATTATTTCCCCCTTGGAAGCTTCAAATTTCCCCCAAAGGGGAAATTTCCCCCAGGTTGGGAACCACTGCTCTAAAGGCTCACCTAAACCCCCCCCCCCCACCTTAGCTCACAAGGATGGTGAGGTTGCAGCGACCAGAGGAACTAAAGCGTTTGAGCGGG
Source organism: Palaemon carinicauda (assembly GCF_036898095.1). Classification (NCBI taxonomy): domain Eukaryota; kingdom Metazoa; phylum Arthropoda; class Malacostraca; order Decapoda; family Palaemonidae; genus Palaemon; species Palaemon carinicauda. The sequence continues at coordinate 119,771,665 of NC_090745.1, read as the reverse complement.
ACTCGAACCCCAGTCTGGCGATAACCAGGCGAGGACGTTACCACCAAGCCACCACAACCCTTCAATTTGTCTTCTCTCTTTGCAAATTCGCCTCCAATCAAACCCATTCCCATTCTAATTTTACCCTTTAATCCCATAAATTTCAATTTTAAATTTTAAATTTTACTAATTGTCCAACTTTTTCTCAATTCTCAGTTTATTATTTAATCATAGTAGAAGAGCCTTTTTCGCTATGGCAAGCAGCTCTCGTAGAAGAAGGACACTCCAAAATCAAACCATTGTTCTCTAGTCATGGGTAATGCTCTAGCCTCTGTACCATGGTCTTCCACTGTCTTGGGGTAGAGTTCTCTTGCTTGAGAATACAATGCGGCACACTATTCTATCGTATATCTCTTCCTCTTGTTTTTTTAGGTGTTAATAGTCTATTTATGATGGATTTATTTTAATTTTATTGCTGTTACAAAAATATTTTATTTCAATTGCTCACTACTTCGCTTGTAGTTTATTTATTTCCTTATTTCCTTTCCTCGCTGGGCTATTTTTCTCTGTTGGAGCCCTTGAGCTTATAGCATCCTGCTTATCCAACTAGTGTTGTAGCTTGGGCTTGTAATAATAATAATAATAATAATAATAATAATAATAATACTAATAATAATAATAATAATAATAACAAAAAAGCGCATATATTTTACACTTCTCTTCCGTACGATATACTAAAATTGCCCAGTTTATTTTTTCTTGAAGTTTTTCTTTCCTTTTATTTTTCTGTTTCATTATTTATAACCTCTATCTCTTTAATTTTCCCATTTCCTAACTCGTACGGTAAGGATTTTTCTTCTCAACAAATATACGTAGAACCTCTCTCTCTCTCTCTCTCTCTCTCTCTCTTAGTGTCAATTGACCCTTTCACCCCCAATGGACGTACCGGTACGTTCTTGTAAAACACTGCTATTTACATGTTTTTGCATATTTTTGATAACTTTATGAGAAACTTTCCAAAAGAATGAGACCAACCTGACCTCTCTATGACAAAAATTAAGGCTGTTAGAGCAATTTAAAAAAATATATATAGCAAAATGTGCTCGAAATTTAACCTTACCTTGGGAGTAAAAGGGTTAACTACCTGCTAAAAACCACCTATATCTATCTGCCTGTCTATTTTATTTACAAATACTAACACAAACATACGATTATTCTTTCTCTTGTCATTATCGCCAATTTCAGTATGGCAATTTCATCCCTGCTAAAGATTCTTAGGCATGCTGTGTTGTACTATGCTAGTGGTATTTTTAGATTTATTTCAACAGCAGGTCTTCTGAAGGCTATCTGACTTTTATAATGACATCCTCGCTTTTATGGTCATATTTTTTTTCAATATACTTTATTCAAAAGTAACGACATCGGCGTCCATTACCTTCGATGTCAGGTTGCCAGAAAACTTAAAATCAATCAATCAATCTCTCATACTTTTATCCCCGCCCCTTTCATAAAGGTTTAAATGTTTAAAGTCTGCTCATGAATGGCAGGGACAAGGGACAGTGATATTGCCCTATCGAGCAGGACAATGCCCTAGAAACTGACCATATATTCATATGATCAGCGCCTAAGCCCCCTTTCCACCCTAGTTAGGACCAAGAAGGGCCAGGCAATGGCTGCTGATGACTCGGCAGATAGACCTATCGGCTCCCCCCAAAACCCCCCCATCTATAGCTCACAAGGATGGTGAGATTGCAGCGAACAAAGGAACTAACAAGTTCGGGCGTTCACTAGTCAGGGACGTTACTACAACCCCATTTCCTTTCTTATTATTCCTTTCATTCTTTCCCTCTGCCCTTTCCACCCTAGTTAGGACCAAGGAGGGCCAGGCAATGGAGATAGACCTATTGGCTCCCCCAAAGCCCCCCATCTATAGCTTAAAAGGATGGTGAGATTGCAGCGACCAAAAGAACTAACTAGTTTCAGCGTTCAGTCAGGGACGTTACCAGCACCCCTTTTCCTTTCTTATTATTCCTTTCCATCTTTCCCTTTGCCTTTCTCCTTCTTCGTAATCCCTCCTGTTCCCAGGTGATCCTCTTTTCATCCCTCTCAATCCTCCTGCTCAACTCTCAGGGCGTCAGCCACATCCTTCCAGCATAGCCTTCGGCTCAAGCTGATTTGTTTACTTGCTTTTTGCTTTCCCTGGAAGACTCACGCCCTGGAAGCTTTCACTTTTTTTTTTTTTTTTTTTATTAAACCTTCATTTGTATAAGTCTTTCTGACTTATTCTTTAAAATTGAATTTTCTGGCGTTCCTTTTATCCATTCAATTCGTTTTTGCTTTATTTATCTATCTCCCTTTCTCTCTTCGATATACCGTTATTACTCTATTTGCATGGAAGCCCCTTCAGCTAATTCCATTCTCCTAATATATTTGAAAATCTCTCTCTCTCTCTCTCTCTCTCTCTCTCTCTCTCTCTCATCCTATTTATCATTCTCTCTCCCTTCTTACCACCATATAGATTATTCTACCATGAACACCTCTCTCTCTCTCTCTCTCTCTCTCTCTCTCTCTCCTCTCTTCTTACCACCATATAGATTATTCTACCATGAACACCTCTCTCTCTCTCTCTCTCTCTCTCTCTCTCTCTCTCTCTTCCTTCTTACCACCATACAATTGTTATACTATGACCACTCTCTCTCTCTCTCTCTCTCTCTCTCTCTCTCTCTCTTACCACTATACAATTTTTGCACTATGACCATTCTCTCTCTCTCTCTCTCTCTCTCTCTCTCTCTCTCCTTCCTTCTTACCACCATACAATTGTTATACTATGACCACTCTCTCTCTCTCTCTCTCTCTCTCTCTCTCTCTCTCTCTTCCTTCTTACCACCATACAATTGTTATACTATGACCACTCTCTCTCTCTCTCTCTCTCTCTCTCTCTCTCTCTCTCTTCTTACCACTATACAATTTTTGCACTATGACCATTCTCTCTCTCTCTCTCTCTCTCTCTCTCTCTCTCTCTCTCTCCTCCTCCTCATCTCCATACGGAGCGATAAAATTTTCCATCTGAATCCCCTCACGTCACCATCTTCCTTTCTCATAATCTATTCCTCATTACTCCCCTTCTATACCGAAGTCTATTTAGCCTATATTTCCTCCCATCCAATCTGTGGACTCTCTCCTCGAAGATCGCGGATGAAAGGGAAAGGAATAAGGAGATGGCACTTGACTTGTCTTCTTTTCAAAAGCAAGATCATGATGTGACAAAAAGAATCAAGTTCGTATAACTTGTAGTAAAGTTATAGCCAAAAATTGGACTTTCTGAGCAGAGTTGTTCTAGGAATATTTTGCCCTGGAATTATAAAACTAAGCCGAGAAGTATATCCTCCACAGATTTAAGTTTGTATAAAATTATAAAACCAAGCCGAGAAGTATATCATCCACAGATTTAAGTTTGTATAATTATAAAACTAAGAAGAGAAGTATATCCTCCACAGATTTAAGCTTGTATAATTTGTAGTAACGTTAATAACCAAAGATTGAACTTGTTGTTCAACGAATACTTTACAGTGAAATTATAATACAAAGCCAAGATTATAATCCCTTTAAACTACTCCTGATTTTTCGGCAGAAATTTTTCAGTAAAATTTTAATCATATCAAAAAATAAAATTTTGGCCAAAAGCTTTACTTGAATTTGTAGATTCAATAAATTTGCTTTTCTGCAGCTATTAGTTTTCTTCTTATCCTTTGAATGGTATTCAGTGAATAACCCATTTCACTGTGAATATTGCATGATATCCGAAAAAATAGAAACGTTTTAACTACACGGACATGAAAAGGGCTTAACTATACTGATATAAAAACGGTTTAACCACAATGACACAAAAGCTGCTTAACTACAATGACATAAAAACTGTTAACTATACTGACATAACAACGGTTTAACTACACCGACATCATGAAATGTGGCTGAATGGTTAAGTCACTTTCATTACTATGTGAAAATGTAGAATCATTTTTGTTTTTCTCAAGGTGAAGAGAACTCAATAGTAAAGGAAATTGGTGGTTATATAACAGAGTACAAAACGTCAGTGTGCACACACACACACACACACACACACATATATATATATATATATATACACATATATACATATACATATATATGTATATATATATAAATATATATATATATATATATATATGAATTAATGTATATAATATATATATATATATATATATATATATATAAATGCATATAATATATATTTGTATATATATACTGTATACATATATATATAATGTATATATAGATATACAGACAGATAGATATCCATAAACACATACACTTAAAAAACCGTAATTTCAAAAGGATATTCTCCAGAAAAATATACTATTTTCAGTCGTATTTCAATAAAATACAGGCGACCGTAATTTCACCCTTCTTCGTCATTATCTTTTACGGGTTGGTGACCGTAATATCACTCCTTTACGTCAACATATCCGTTTTTAAAACGGTAAATTCCTGGCAACATTTATTCCAGTATTTTTACCATTTTAGAGCAAATTTTGATGTGTACTGTGTATAGGTGTATATACCTGTATAGGCGTGTGTTTTAATGCTGTTGGTGTTTTTTAAATATTCATTTCAATTGTTCATTACTTTTTATATCATTTACTTATTTCCCTATTTCCTTTCTTCACTGGCGTGTTTTTTCCTGTTGGAGCCCTTGGGCTTATAGCATGTTGCTTTTCTAACTAGGGTTGTAGCTTAGCTAGTAATAATAATAATAATAATAATAATAATAATAATAATAATACACAAAAATTTATTCAAAACATCACCTATTCCTTAATAATAATAATAATAATAATAATAATAATAATAATAATACACACAAACATTTATTCAAAACATCAAAACATCACCTATTCCTTAATAATAATAATAATAATAATAATAATAATAATAATAATAATAATAATAATACACACAAACATTTATTCAAAACATCAAAACGTCACCTATTCCTTAATAATAATAATAATAATAATAATAATAATAATAATACACACAAACATTTATTCAAAACATCAAAACGTCACCTATTCCTTAATAATAATAATAATAATAATAATAATAATAATAAAAATAATACACACAAACATTTATTCAAAACATCACCTATTCCTTAATAATAATAATAATAATAATAATAATAATAATAATAATAATAACAATAATAATACACAAACATCTATTCAAAACATCAAAACATCACCTATTTCTTAATAATAATAATAATAATAATAATAATAAAAATAATACACACAAACATTTATTCAAAACATCAATCACCTATTCCTTAATAATAATAATAATAATAATAATAATAATAATAATAATAATACACACAAACATTTATTCAAAACATCACATATTCCTTAATAATAATAATAATAATAATAATAATACACAAACATTATACATCACCTATTCCTTAATAATAATAATAATAATAATAATAATAATAATAATAATAATAATAATAATAATAATAATAATAATACACACAAACATCTATTCAAAACATCACCTATTCCTTAATAATAATAATAATAATAATAATACACACAAACATCTATTCAAAACATCAAAACATCACATATTCCTTAAAAATAATAACACACACAAACACTTATTCAAAACATCACCTATTCCTCAATAACAATAATAATAATACACACAAACATTTATTCAAAACGTCAAAACATCACCTTTTCCTTAATACAGCGACATGCAATGCAATGCAATTCCAGTTTGTGAAATCACCCGAGATTATCATATGATTAGATTTCACGCAACAAGATTCCTTGTTCAGAGCAGTGTCTCATTCAATATGACTGAGACACAGAGACCCCCCCAGACGAACCCCTCCCACCCCCAGCGCATGGCTCCTATTCATGCACATATCCAAACAATATCAGAGGTATTAAATCACTAATATACAAGACTTGGGTACAACCCGACTCAGAGGCTTCGACATAATGAGGATATGATGAGACATTCATTATGAATAAGTGTCTAACAATGAATATACTTCGTTGCGTTTATGCATAAATGAATAGGAGCGCACTTTGCCGGGGATTAATTTATATTATTTGATATCTGATCAATTTAAATATGAATTTAAATATTAATGAATCTGAATAAATGATGAGTTCACGTTACTATTTACGCATTACGAATCGAAGGCTGCTGCATTTATCTTTATTACGCATTAATTAATTTTTCATTAATGATAAATATGTAGCTTATCAGTCAAAGAAATGAGACTTAAATTTAATCTTTAAAAAACAAGCCACGAAAATTATGTAATATTTAAATTTAAATAACAGGCCAGAAAATTATGCACAATAAATATGAAATATTTAAAAAACAAGGCCTGAAAATTATGCAAAATAAATATGTAATACCTAAAAAAATAACGCTAGAGATTTATGCAAAATTAATATAAAGTAAATAAATAGAAAAACAAGGCCTGAAAATTTTACAAAATAAATATGTAATATTAAAAAAATAAGCCCAGAAAAATCTGAAAAAAAAAAAAAATCGAATATCCGATGGCGGAAAAAAAAAATAAAGCATTATCCTCTATGGGTTACAAAATGTGTAAGCAAGATACAGCGTAAAATTCGCAAAATTTTCAAGAGCTGAAGGTGCAAAATTGTTAGCGATGTACAAAACAGACTTCCAAAATAAAATAATGATATAAGGTGAAATTCTGTAAAACATATTGCACAAAACTTTTAATATTTGGTAACGAACTGAAATTTCAAAATTCAGAGGAATAAAAAGATTCTTTTTATCAGCGAGTGGGTTTTTTTCTTAGTTATTGGATTATATCCTAATAGTTGCTCTGTAAACTATATATTATATCCGTAAATGCAGAACAATTACTAATATCAAAACGTTAAATTGAACTCCTTTATAGTAAACGCAAAAATTCCGGGCGAAATAAGCTCCACCCACCGATGACGTCATAGCCAATCATGTTGTCGCCCACGTTAGCGTCATAAGGGGGTAGGGCTTATTTCGCCTGGAATCACTGCGGGGCCTAGAGTAATTTGAAAGTCTTATCATTTATAAAAACAATATTTTTCTCCTCTTTACGTAAAGTATATTACTTAAAATTATGATAATGTACGATAAAACTGCAACAATAATGTAATATGTAACCTTATTCTTTATTACTACTTAAAAGGATATAAATTATTCACTTCATAAAGATTATGCATAGAGGGAGGAACACTCTCAAAGCTAAACAAAATTTATCTTTTATTCTGAGACTTATCACTCCCATGGGCAAAGCGTGTGATTTATCATAAATTATCAAACATAGAACAAAAGCATTTTCCCTACGCCACCCCCACTCCACCAAGGGTGTAATTTAAAAGGATGCGAATTACCTGATACTGAGAAAAACAAGACCTCGAAGGTTGTCATGACTGACAAAATGACTGAAATTTTGAAAATCGTTTCTGATAGAAAATATTCAAACTTTGGCCAGAAATTAATAAGGTCTTGGAAAACCAAGTCGCAAAGTAATGAATAAAAGTTCGCCAGAAGTAAATTTGCAAAAAAAAAGAAAAAAAAATATTCCTATTTCGAGACTTCGCAAATTCCCCATCATTAGGAACAAATTAGCAGTTGTGAAAGTGATTCCTTTTCTCTTGAACTACGACCTTTCCAACTTCGTTCTCATTACACATTTTGTAATCTGTTTAAATTGTATGATTAATCCAAATGACTGAAAATAACGCAAAATTTTGTGGGAATGTCTTATAAATTCATTTTTTTCTGGGTGACATTATTTTTCCACCACAAACAACTGGATTAAAAAAAAAAAAAACTCCCAGTCACGTCCAAATAAAATTCATGACTATTATTATTATTATTATCATTATTATTATTATTATTATTATTATTATTATTATTTTTACTAGCTAAGCTACAACCCTAGTTGGAAAAGCAGGGTGATATAAGCCCAAGGGCGCTAACAGGGAAAAATAGCCCACTGAGGAAAGGAAATAAGGAAATAAATACACTACAAGAGAAGTAATGAACAATTAAAATAAAATATCTTAAGAACACTAACAACATTAAAACATCTTTTACATATAAACTATAATTTTTCATTTTAAACCAAAGGAAGAAAAATAAGATAGAATAGTATACATGAGTGTACCCTCAATTTTCAGCAAGAGAAATCTACTCCAAGGCGAGGAAGACCATGGTACAGAGGCTATGGCATTACCCATTTGATCCATTACAAATAACTAACTAACTTCTGACCTTCCAGTCTAACTAAATAACTAAATAACAAAATAATTAAATAAATAAATAATTCTTTAAAATTTGTACATACCCTTCTAAATTTGAGAACTAACTGAACGATGGTTTAATAGGGCTTACAGTAGATGCGATGCGAGGCGCTTATAAAAATCTTTACAAAAACTTGAGATTTGAGAAATATATTTTCCAAAACAATAGTACATTTTTCAGTAATATGCAGAAACGGATTTCATACTTAATATTCATAATCTCATTAACAGTTCTGTTCGTTTTTTATTATTATTATTATTATGCTTCCATTTCTGGTTAAGACAGGATTTATCATACAGTTATGAACACTTTATTTCATGATTTTAGAATATTTATCATATGCATAATAAATTCCTATACTCGTCAAAAACTCAAATCTCACAAAGAAACAAAAAGATGTTTATATTAAAAGCATCGGATATTGGGTCTCACATATTCAATTTAGATTTAAATAAATGGATCGAAGGATAGAGTAATCATAAATGAAAGGACACATCACTACAAGCATAAAATCACTTTAAAAATTTAATTCATTAGTTTCAAATTCCGATTTAAGGGATGAAGTCTCTTAACCCATGACTAAGGCACCTCCCCTCTAGCAATGACCAAAACATAAATATTCATGCATACACTAGCCTCCTGGCTAGTACAGTGGTAACGTGTTCGCCTAGCATTCTCATGGCAGCAGATCGATCCCAGCCCGGGACAGTTAGTTTAAGCTGTTTACTAGAGAGGCCACTGTTGTGGTTGGGCACCACAGAGGGGCATTGACCTTTACCTTCACCCTTGTACACGCATAACAAATCGTTGGTTGGTAGTAAAAAAAAAAAAAAAGAGAGAGAGAGAGAGGAAAAAAAAAGAAGCTGAACAATTACGAAACTATCTCTGGTAACAGCGAAATGAGTGAAAACCATATTATGAAATCTTTTGAAATAATAAACAAATAACCAGTGTCTATAAAAATCATAAATTGTTGAACACATGAATGGGAGTGGACTGCTGGAAAAAAAATGCTATCGTTGATAATGAAAAACCCTTCAAGCTCCACAAGGCCGATTTAAAGGTTCTTGAAATGATTTCCCAAAATTATGTGCGCCAAAACCCTTCACCCTCGTTTATGCCCTACTTGAGTTCTCTCTATATATATGGGAGAAACTGACGTCTAAAATTAATTAATCTTATTACGCTCTCCTCCTGAGATTTTTCATTCATAATAAAAATAATACTCCACACGATTTTGAAATGTCAGTGAGAATTTTCCTTTTGTTTGAACTTTTTCGCCCAATCTTTTCGACCTGAAGAGCATTTTCCCCATCTTCATTGGAGGGGGTTGGGGTGGGGTGGGGTGGGGGGGGGGGGGCGCGCTGGGGTTTCAAGAGTGGGGACCTAGAATAAAAAAAAACTTTCCCATATGTCAATGACATTTTTTCCAGCCCGCCTGCTTTGTCTGAAGTGTAGGGGGGGGGGGAGGAGGAGGAGGAGGAGGAGGAGGTTTAGGTATGGGTGAGAGAACGGTAGGAGCCAGCCATAAATTGTAGTACTTCATCCAAGGATCATTAACTTGGTCCGATGCGAAGGCGCGTCTATTTTACAAAATCCAAAATTTCCCTTCATTAGGTGTGTGTGTGTGCGAGGTGTCGATGGGTGCCCATTTGGCAAGATTTACGACGACTGTGATATGGTAATGGCGTCCGAGGTCAAATTAACAATGGGTTTTTAACTACGAGTAAAAGAAGGCGATTAGGAATGAGGCGACGCACGGGACGGGGGAGGAGGAGGAGGAGGTGGGGGGTGGGGGTCCCTGTGAGGTGAGAGGGGGTTTGTGAGGTGAGAGGGGGTTTGAGAGGTGAGAGGGGGTTTGTGAGGTGGGGGGGGTTGTGAGGTTGGGGGGGGGGGAATTCTTGGAGGATGCGGGGGAAGTGTGTGGGGGAAAGGAGTGAGAATGAGAGAGGGATTTCATAGCGAGGAGTGAGAATAAGAAAAGGATTACAGAGTTAGAGAGGAGTAAGAATGAGAGAGGGATTTCATAGTGAGGAGTGAGAATGAGAGAAGGATTACAGAGTTGGAGAGGAGTAAGAATGAGAGAGGGATTTCATAGTGAGGAGTGAGAATAAGAAAAGGATTACAGAGTTAGAGAGGAGTAAGAATGAGAGAGGGATTTCATAGTGAGGAGTGAGAATGAGAAAAGGATTACAGAGTTAGAGAGGAGTGAGAATGAGAGAAGGATTACAGTTATCAGAGTCAGTGTGGTGAGAAAAAGAGAAAGAAAAAATAGGGATATAGAGAATACGAGGAAGCGAATGAATGCAAAAAAGTACTTAACTAGAAAAGCACTCAAGAGTGCAGACCTACGCCACGGCAGTTTATTTCTCGAAACCAGCTTGCCTTTCCCAGAAGCAATTTGGACCGTAGGCGTATTTGGAGTCTGTGTGACAATCATGTGCGAAGTTCAGGTTAAAGTTAGGGATAATTCGGTTGACCTTTCATTAGACCTTGACCTTTGACCTAGGACTTTCAGAATTAGATAACTTCCACGTCTCAACATAACAATTAATCACTGAAAGCGTCACTACTCTATGAATAATATTGTGGCCAGGGAGTTGTTCACAAACAAACAAACAGGGAAAAAAAATAACCTCCTCCCAGCTTCGTTGGAGAAGGTAAATATCATATTAGGAAACACTTATTATGGGAAAGGTTTGAGAACAAAGAAAATAAATGAAATCTGGCCTATAAATACAAAGATAAAGGAAAGAACAGAGGCAGTCTGGAATGTGTTGAGGATCTTTGATATATAAAATAACCAGTTGGGGACAAAGGAAATTTGTTCTGATTGTTATTAACCCTTTTAATTTCATCATTTAATCCTGAAACCTTACATCTGATGATATTAACTCCAATTTATATTTATTTGAAAAAATTTGTGTCTTACGTTTACTGGGTAGTTTTTTTTTTCCATAGATATCTAATAAACATTTATTTTGATATGACACCATATATAATTATTTCGGTTTCGATATCGTATTTATTAAGTCATCCAATGTATTTAGAAAAATAATTTTGCTCGATGAAATTTCCTATTGTGAAGTATCTAGTTTAATATTATTTGAAAAATATTAAATAGTTTAGTTAGGTTTTTAGATTAGCCATAACTAAAATATCTCGAAAATTATTTAAATGTATTTTTCTCAACTTTATTTATGAATATGATCTGCTTTTTTTTTTAGTTATTCATTATCCAGTGATTCATAAATTTTAATAATCGAATTATGTTCTTCCAATGAACACATCCAAAGGAACTGCCTAAGAATGAAAATTTATTCCTCTGATGTGAATATCCTTGTGGTTGTGGTGGCCGATGTGGTAACGTCCCTAAGGATGGGGGCTTTGAGGGAGCCTATAGGTCTATCAGCTGAGTCATCAGCATTCATTGCCTGGCCCACCTTGATCCAACTTGGGTGGAAAGTGGGCTTGGGCGCCGATCATATGTATATATGGTCAGTCTCTAGGGGATTATCCAGCTTAATAGGGCAATGTCACTGTCCCTTCCCTCTGCCATTCATGAGCGGCCTTTAAACCTTTAAATCGCGAATTAAGATTATAAGAATCGTGGCACTTGTTAAGCACAAGAAGTTTCCCATTAGAAAATTAAGATAAAGGGGGGGGGGGAGGATATTGAAATAATCTTCCGGATATTTGCAAATAGATATTAGATTAGCCAGGTTCTTTATTTTACCCTTACCAATCTTATCTCCATATTTAAATTTCCTTGTATCCACAAGCTATTTGATTAACAGAGCGAAATTTTTCAACAAGAACAATCGCTTAATACAACTTGGGCTCATGCATTGCGTGTAGAAAACACCAAGTTTTCTAAAAGCTTCCTGTGTTTGAACACTGTCAACATTCATGTGGATTTTGCAATTTTACTGGCATTGGAGCAGTGAAATCAGTATTCTCGATTAATTGGACTTAAGGCGTTCTACCAATTTGGAGAGTTTTAATCTCATCGAGATTGAACGTAACTGCGAATAATATTTTGTTTAAAGGGGATGTTCGTAATGGTCACACACACACACACACACACACACACACACACACACACACACACACCGTTGTTGTATATGAAGTTTCCAAGGTAGGATGAAAACCTTAGAGTAAACCTTTTCTTTCAACGTTCAATTTTTAATCCCGATTATATTTGAATTTGGATATATATTTTGGCAGGACCGGATTAGAAAAAAAACTATAGGAGAGATTACTCGAGTGCCATACGTGGATGAGATCATGATGAGGGGTAGATGGAGATGGTTTGGGCGTGCTCTTCGCACTCCCCAAGAGAGATTAGTTCACCAAAACGTTCAGCTGGGCTCCACAAGGCACTAGAGGAGTTGGAAGACCCAGGCCTACATGGCAGAGGACTATGAAGCGCGAAGTAGGAGATGATGAATGGAGAAGTATTGAATTAAAAGCTCAAGATAGAGACGACTGGCGAAATCTAACCGAATCCCTTTGCGTCAATAGGCGTGGAAGGAGATGAGGATGACGATGATACTCAGCTTAGTGTGGCCATCCCAAGATGAGATTTGTGTACTCTCAAATTAAAAGAACAACAACAACAACAATAATATTAACAATAATAACAACTCAGAAATCATTCAAATTAACAGTAAGCTTAATTCCGTGACATTTTCTCATTTATATGATTTGTGATTCATGGTGCAATCAAGCT
>NC_090745.1:119747516-119753066 GCF_036898095.1 Palaemon carinicauda | reverse complement strand
AGGTTTCAAGTTTCCCACCAATAAACACCTAAAATATAATTTCTTAAAGAGTGTACAGTTTACATTATCACTCAGATAAACGCAAAAGAACATAATCATAATTGTGATTTATATATAAATACATACACTATGTGTATACATATTAATCAACCTGTAGACATAAAAGGACATATATATGAAAATATGTATATGTGCAATCATATAAGAGTATATATCTAATTCATATACCCACACGCACGCACACACACACACAAAGACATATATATATATATATATATATATATATAATATATATATATATATATATATATATATATACATATATATATATATATATATATATATATATATATATATATATTATCCTTCACACAAACAAAATAATACTAAAATACATAACTTGAAATACATGAATATTATCCTTCACATACAAAGAAATTTTTTTTATATGTATACTTGAAATACATAATATATATATATATATATATATATATATATATATATATATATATATATATATATATTATACACATACAAATGTTAACTAGAATTGTATGAGAAAGACCGCAATAATTATCTATAACTTCTGCTAATTGGAGAAAACGAGTCATAACATAGGCAAGATACGGTAAATATGAAATTGCAAAAAAAAAAAAAACCTACACATTATTATAGAAAATCCAAGTTCTAATGTCATTATGGATGCGGTTAAAATAGCCTTCCTTTAAGTCAGATAAAACTGTAAAATGAAAACAAAGGTAATGGGCCAAGAACAATACCTTGAAGAACAATATATTACACTAATATAGTCACTATGGTGACCATCAATAACTATTCTCTGCAAGCAATTACTTAACAATTCAATAATAATGTTAAGAAAAGACCAACACTTAGGTTACGTTAAGGTTAAGGTTAAGGTTAAAGGTAAGGTTAAGGTTAAAGTTAAAGTTAAAATTAAGGTTAAGGTTAAGGTTAAGGTTAGGTTTGGTTACATACCTGTAGCAACCAGTCTCCCAAGTAGGCCAGAGGCGGATCTGAAAAAGGGGAATAAATCAATTTCAACACAGGGTAGAATTCAAAGGCATGGATTTCAATTATAAGAAGAAAAAAATTGAATAGAGAAAAACTTGAAGTAGTGTATGTAATTGTTATTCAATGTGTTTTCATGTTACAGAAAAAAAAAATAATTAGAGGCAAGTAAATCAATTTCAACAAAGGGTAGAATTCAAAATCATAGTTTCTAACAAATGGAATAAAAACATGGAATAAAAAAAAAATTGTGGTAGGATATGTAATTGGGATTCCAAGTGTTTTCATGCTCAAAGAAACAAAAATAAAAACACAGAAAAGTAATGTAATAGCCATTTTTGTATAAGCCTTCCGAAGTAAAATAAAATTAACTTAAAATTTTATAATTGTGATTCCATGTTTTTTCATTCTCAAAAAAAAAAAAAAAAAAAAAAAAATCATGTAAAGGCCCATTTCGTATAAGCCTTCCGAAGTAAAAAGAAAAATTAACTTAAAATTTTTTATTTAATTGTGATTCCATGTGTTTCAATGCTACCAGAAAAAAACACAAAAAACCCACAAAGATCATGTTAAGGCCCATTTTGTATAAGCCTTCCGAAAAAAAAAAAATAGGAAAAATAAAACTGAAATTGTGATTCCATGTGTTTTCATGCTACCAGCCACGAAAAAAAAATAAAACAGAAAAAGCACAAACAAAAAATCCTGTAATGTCCCATTTTGTATGCAGGCACACACGCAGTCATTCTCTGTCGTTCTGCGCCTGACAAGCTGGATTTTCCGGTCCAATATCGTCTTACGGGTTCACTGCGGTCGACGGGTGACACAAACTTCGTTTGAGAAGCGGACGGGGAAGCATTGTGTCTCCTTCCATTGTTTGGAAATACGATTTCCAAACAAAGCCTCCGGAGACTGAGGTCGAACTACGGTATTTCTCCAGTGGCATAATTCTGTCACACTTAGTCTGGCCAGACGCCAGTTTATAGAAAGGAATCAATCAATCACTTTGCCTGTCTAAGGATTTCATGGTAGGAGAAAGCATGGAAATCATAAATGGATTTCATTTCCTTTATTACTATTATTATTACTTGCTAAGTTACAGCCCTAGTTGGAGAAACAAAATGCTAAAAGCCCAAGGGCTCGACCAGGGAAAATAGCCCAGTGAGGAAAAGACATAAGGAAACTACAAGAAAAGTAATTAACGGTTAAAAAACTCATAAATGTTTTTTATTTCCTTTATTACTATTATTATTACTTGCTAAGCTACAACCCTACTTGGAAAAGCAGAATGCCAAAAGCCCAAGGGCTACAACAGGGAAAATAGCCCAGTGAGGAAAGGAAATAAGGAAACTTCGAGGAAAGTAATTAACAATAAAATAAAATATTTTAAGAACAGTAACAGCATTAGAATAAATATTTCATATATAGACTATAAAAACTTTAAGAAACAAGAGGAAGAGAAATAAAAGAGAAGAGTGTGCCCGAGTGTACCCTCAAGCAAGAGAACTCTAACCAAAGACAGTGGAAGACCAAGGTACAGAGGCTATGCCATTTAAGAGGAATATTAAAAGAAACAGTTACAAGCATAACTAATTGTTTTATCTGAAATATTTCATTGGAAAAAGGTTTAACTATAGAGGCACTCAGTAGAGCACAGACCTCCGCCACGGCAGCTTATTTCTCGACCTTTTGATAGACCTTGACCTTGACATTTGACCTTAACATGTATTAATTGGCATAGATTTTCATACACTCAAATATGAACCAATTTTGAAGTCTCTGTGACAATGATGTCTAAACTTATGGCTGATTACGTTAATTGGACATTTTGCTTGACCGTGACCAAGACCTCCCAAAATTTAATCATTTCAAAATTTTTACATAGCAGCTAATCACAGCAAGTTTTATTACTCTACGATTAAACTTGTGGCCAGGAAGCTGTTCACAAACAAACAAATACAGTACACAAAAACACTAACAGGAGCGAAAACATAACCTCCTTCCAACTTCGTTGGCGGAAGTAAATGTGAATGAACTGTAGACGGTGAAATTAAAGTCAAAACATTTGCTTTCGTGATTAATGTTAAACTTTTCAGGATATATATCAAAAAATAAAATCATTAACTCCAGACAAGTGTAGATAATTAAAAAAAAAAAAATCTACCATAAAAGCATATAAAAAATGCAATTCTACAGTAGAGTTCTTTTGTAGCAAGCACGCTGGAATTCTTCATTTGAGACAGATTTCATTGCAATTTTTGCTATAGATCTAATTACTTATTAATGATACCACAGGAACTATCCCCGATTGAAGAAAAAATATTATAGGGCATACTTATAAACCGAGTGTCCCGAAAACACTTACCCGATTCCCTTACTAAAAAGTACACTAGGGCACAGTATCCTATTTCTCTTCCTCTTGTTTTTCTTTTGAAGTTTTAATGTTTATATAGGAAAGATCTATTTTAATTTTATTACTGTTCTTGAAATATTTTATTTCAATTATTCATTACTTGTCTTAGAGTTTATTTATTGCCTTGTTTCGATTCCTCATTGGGCTATTTTTCCCTGTTGGAGCCCTTGGGCTTATAGCATCCTGCTTCTCCAACTAGGGTTGTAGCTTAGCCAGTAGTAATAATAATAATAATAATAATAATAATAATAATAATAATAATAATAATCTAATTAATTTTTTGGGTTTAAATCAACAATTTTTGGGGTCAACCCTATTTAGGAGCATACAGACACCACCAAAATAGTTCCAAACCTATTTGTCGAATCAAAGTAAACAAAACAAATGTATGCCTATACAAATTCTAATATCAAATAAAATATACTGAAAAAATTTATCATGACTGAAAATCAAATAAAATTTGTCCCGCATGAAACTGAAAGATATGAAAAAAAAAAATTCCGAGTTTCCTTCAAATTCAGTCTTTCCTATTTTCTATTTTACGATAAGTTTTTGTTATCGATTTCCAAGAATGTATAACACACGGAAAAGCCAATGAATTAAGGAAAAAAAAAAAGTCATTAGTATGAAAGACACACGGAAAAACCAATGAATCTAAGAACAAATAAAAGTGAAGTATAAAAGAAAAAAAAAAGTCATTAGTATGAAAGACACACGGTAAAACCAATGAATCTAAGAACAAATAAAAAAAAAAAATAAAAAACCACGTCATTAATATGATAGATCTCAAAGTAGCAAGTATCAACAGAGTAAAACAATATAAAAAATCCTACTTAACAATAATTTTCTTTAATCAGCAAGGAGCTATTGTACTAAAAGTTCTTCTATGAATCCTTAATCATAAGATTATACATCATATAGATAATAACTTAAAATATCCAGAGCATTAAACGACGGTTTCTTATTTAGATAGAAGAGGATATTCAACACAAAAACAGAAACACTAAAATAAACATTTCTATATGTAAAAACATTCACATAATTTTGTGGTTACACTGAATGCATTTCGAGTAGTTCCATTCTCTCTCTCTCTCTCTCTCTCTCTCTCTCTCTCTCTCTCTCTCTCTCTCTCTCTCTCTCTCTCTATTCAATCCATAAATTCTCAGTAATCGAAAGAAATAAAAAAAAAATTGTATCTCTTCTAGCGGGGAATTCCGTAAAATGATAATCACAAAACAATAAAAAAATAACTCTCTCTCTCTCTCTCTCTCTCTCTCTCTCTCTCTCTCTCTCTCTCTCTCTCTCTCTCTGAATCAATAAATTCCAGTGATCGAAGGAAATATAAACAATTTTTTGTATCTTTTCTCGCCGGGAATTCCGTAAAATGATAATCACAAAACAATAAAAAATAGCTCTCTCTCTCTCTCTCTCTCTCTCTCTCTCTCTCTCTCTCTCTCTCTCTCTCTCTCTGTTTTGAATCTCACTGAAAGTTGAAAGCAAGAGTTAATCTTCTCTCTCTCTCTCTCTCTCTCTCTCTCTCTCTCTCTCTCTCTCTCTCTCTCTCTCTCTGTTTTGAATCTCACTGACAGTTTAAAGAGCAAGAGTTAATTCTTTCTCTCTCTCTCTCTCTCTCTCTCTCTCTCTCTCTCTCTCTCTCTCTCTCTCTCTCTCTCTCTCTCTCTGATAGTTAAATAAAGAGAAAAAGTTAATTTCCCTCTATAATCTCTCTCTCTTCCACCTTCCCTATCATGACAAATGCACTAAATTTGCTTCAGCAAGATCGGCAAGACCCAAATGCAAATGACGACCAAAAGTATTTATTTAAAAGGATCAAAGCCTTTTTGGGCCAAATCAATTTCCATACATTACTGGCTCATCAGAGATGCCTAACCTAAGTTGATATTTACGCCCTGAAATTCCAACTCATAATGAGTTTATGTATCGCTGTATTTTCACCAAAGAGCAGCTACAGGGATAGGAAACTTTTTAACACCTCATTAACTTTTTTTTTTTTTATCTCGTGGGTGAATTTTAAAAGTTTGCGGGTGTAGTTAATTAATTTGGTGAACATGGATGTATAGATGGCATTGTTTATTTTTGTTCTTGTTGTT
>NC_090745.1:119740016-119745016 GCF_036898095.1 Palaemon carinicauda | reverse complement strand
AATTAAAAAAAATAAATAAATAAATAAACAATACTTAAGGAAAAGAAAAAAATCTAATTATGTGATATAATATTACCAAACTTCTACAAACTTTTCACAGGGCTCTACAATGCAGTAGAATAGTTAGAAGATCCAAGCCTACATGGCTGACTATGAAGCGTGACGTAGGAGAAGATGAATGGAGAGGTTTTGATTTAAAACCTCAAGATAAGAGACCACTGATGAAATCTAACCGAGGCCCTTTTGGGTCAATAGGCGTATGAGACGATGAACAGTAATTTTTGATAAAATATAAGCAAATGAAGGCGAGGAATTCCCTCCTAAGGATTACTTATAAGATTTCAGAAAACAAGTTAGAACAAAGGGTTATATCATCCCAGCTTTTAACTTCAAAATTATAATACAAATGAAAGATATGATTTATAAACAACAACCTTGTGTGCTACAGATGCTGCTGAAACCCAGGCAATGATTATGATCATTTGTTTCGAATTAAAACTAATCAAGTAAAAAACGTTTCTATCTGCATAACAGCTAATGATATTAAGAGAGACAAGTTATTAAACCTTCATCAGCAAACACGATTCCATTTCATCTAAATTGCTAAAATTTATGAAAAATGAAAGCTTCGCCGGAACATCATTATGGCTCTATGCTATCTACTCGAATTAGATGATACAAACGTCATTATTACCTACGCCAACTAAGTTGAAAGGTTATGTTTTACCTCCCGTTTGTGTGTGTGTTTGTTTGTTTCTGAACAGCTTCCTGGTCACAATTTTAATAGTTGAGTAGTGAAACTTGTAAGGATTAGCTGTTATGTAAAAAGCTGGAGCTTATTAAATTTTGGAATGTCACGGTCAAAGGTAAAGATCGCGGCCAAGCAAAATGTCCAATTCACGTAATGAGCCATAAGTTTGGACATAGTTGTCACAGAGACTTCAAACTAGGTTCATATTTGAGTGTTTGAAAATCCACGCCAATTAATACATGTTAAGGACACAGGTCAAGGTCAAGGTTGAGCAAAAAGGTCAAGAAATAAGCTGCCGCAGCGGAAGTCTGCTCTATACTGAGTGCCCTTATAGTTAGTATTGCAATTATGAGTCATATACAATCTAATTTATTCACATATTTCTATTCTTTTAATATGTTCAATTAAAAGGAAACACAATAAATTCTAGGTTTTGAGGGAATTATCAAATACATCTAAACAGAGCCTTATTTGATATAAATTTGTTAAATAAATTATTTTACTAATAGAGATTATTCCCTCCAAAATATACGTGATTTCAAATACACCTACTTACTTGCTAAAGCAAGGTCCAATATTTGTAAAACCATAGAAGTGGAAAAAAAAAAAACTAACAAATGTAGGCCAGGAAATGGAAATAAAATACTAAATATGTATCGATTAAAAAATGAATATAGCCTCTATAGTCAATACCATGATCTTCCACTGTCTTGGGGTAGAGTTCTCTTGCTTGAGACACTCTGGCACACCATTCTATCTGATTTCTCTTCTTGTTATTTTGAAGTTTTTATAGTCTATACATGGAAGATTTATTCTAATGTTGTTATTCTCGAAAACATCTGTTGTAGTTCATTTCCATACTTCCTTTCCTCACTGGGCTATTTCCCCTGTTGGAGCCTTTGGGCTTATTGCATTCTGCTTTTCCAACTATGGCTGTAGCTTATCAGGTAATAATAATAATAATAATAATAATAATAATAATAATAATAATAATATTAATACTAATAATAACAACAATAGTAATAATAATAATAATAATAATAATAATATTAATACTAATAATAACAACAACAACAACAACAATAATAATAATATTAATAATAATTCACATAAATATGTTTCCGACCATCTAATTATGTATCACAAACGCCGAGAGAAGTGTTTCACTTAAAGACATATCTTATCAAATAGAGTTCGGAAGATGAAACATTCTGCCAGAGTAGTCTTTGCAAAGCTGTTTAAAATAATAATAATAATAATAATAATAATAATAAATTATATTTGAAACGATATCACAGCATTAGGAGGAGTCTAACAGGTCCTCTGTAGCTGCAATTGGGAAGACAAGAAAGCAACAGTATGTATATATATATATATATATATATATATATATATATATATATATATATATATATATATATATATATATATATATATATATATATATATATATATACTTCACATTTTCCGTGTATACATGATAAATAAAATAAACCCACAATCCATGAAAAATGTGATTTATTTTGAGCTTTCCAAGGGTCCGTCATTTTTGTTTTTTAAAGAGGAAGGCAGTTGGTCCATTCGAAATCTCAAAATAAATGGAATTTTTCATATATATATATATATATATATATATATATATATATACACATATATATATATATATATATATATATATATATATATATATATATGTATGTATGTATATATATAAATATATATATATATATATATATATATATATATATATATATATATATATTTATATATATATATATATTTATATATATATATATATATATATATATATATATATTTATATATATATGTGTGTATATATATATATACATATATATATATATATATATATATATATATATATATATATACACACACATATATATATATATATATATATATATATATACGTATATATATATACATATATTTATATATATCCATATAATATATATAATATATATATTATATATATATATAAATATATATACATATAAATATATATATATATATATATATATATATATATATATATATATATATATATAATTCCCACACCCCTAAAATATAAGAATCAATTAAACCAGGTCATTACAGCGAAGTTATGCCTTTCAAAGAGTCGATCCTGAGACGATCCCCAGGACCCTTCAAAATGTTTTTTTTTTCCCCTTACGCATACGCAGACACTTAATACCAATCGAATTAAAATACGCTAAGCCACAGCCAATGGAGAAAAGACAATCGGGAAAATGGTCGAAGGTATCTTTGAACCGCACGAGACGATCTAAACGGCTCCCACGGCGGCAGATAACAAACCATTAAACGTGAACGATGGAAAAGGGAAATCATAATGATTATGTCACAGAGGGGACGTTTTATCCAAAACCGGATCGCCAGTAAATCTTTAAGGGGGGAGGGATGTTCTAAGGGATGCGCCCTCAGTTGAGGGGATAGAGAGGGACAGAGGAGAGGGAGGGGTGCGCCCCCAGTTGGGGGATAGGGAGGGACAGAGGAGAGGGAGGGGTGCGCCCTCAGTTGGGAGATAGGGAGGGGTGCGCCCCCAATTGGGGAATAGGGAGGGACAGAGGAGAGGCAGGGGTGCGCCCCCAGTTGGGGTATAGGGAGGGACAGAGGAGAGGCAGGGGTGCACCCCCAGTTGGGGAATAGGGAGGGGTGCGCCCCCAGTTGGGGGATAGAGAGGGACAGAGGAGAGGCAGGGGTACGCCCCCAGTTGGGGGATATGGAGGGGTGCGCCCCCAGTTGGGGGATAGGGAGGGGTGCGCCCCCAGTTGGGGATAGGGAGGGGTGCGCCCCCAGTTGGGGGATAGAGAGGGACAGCGAGAGGGAGGGGTGCACCCCCAGTTGGGGAATAGAGAGGGACTGCGGAGAGGAAGGGGTGCACCCCCAGTTGGAGGATGGGGGGGGACAGAGGAGAGGGAGGGGCTCGCTCCGTAAGCTCATTGCCGGATCCACGGTAAATCTTTTGCCCGTTTAGTCCAGGGTTTCTTCTTCGCGATAAACCGCGATATATGAGAACATTTGCATTGTCTTCCGTGGCATATTTATGTTCGCTCAATAAACGCTGACCTGTCACGGAGACTGGCATCGTCGTCCACCGGCTAACTCCTCTTCTCGGGATGTAGGGAAACGGAACATGATAACGACTTGACATATATGTTCATGGATCTTGAAATTCCCATTAATTACCATAGATTATGTGTAGTATTTAATGGTTTAAAGGTTTATAGGCCGCTCATGAATGGCAGAGGCAAGGGATAGTCACATTGCCCTATCAGGCAGGACAATGCCCTAGAGGCTGACCATATTATATATGATCAGCACCTAAGCCTCCTCTCTCCATCCAAGGTAGGACCAAGGAGGGACAGGCAATGGCTGCTGATGACTCAGAAGATAGACCTATAGGCTCCCCCAAAACCCCCATCCTTAGCTCACAAGGATGGTGAGGTTGCAGCGACAAAGGAACTTAAAAAGAGTTTGAGCAGGACTTGGTAATCACCAAGCAAGGACGCTACCACCAGGCCACCACAAGCCTTGGTCTCAGAATAGCAGTGACACCAGTAACACTACAATTAGTGGTATTAATAGCAAAAAAAATATTCCTCCTAAATTTAAGTTTTACTGAAAAAAAAAAAACTCGAAATACGATTGTGACAAGCCTCCTGCCTGGCATTCGCATGGCAGAAGATCGACCCCAGCCCGAGACCGTGAGCTTCAGCTGTTTACTGGAGAGGCCACTGCCAGTTGGGTAGTACAGTGGGGGGGGGGGGGGGGGGCTTGCCTGGCTGACGTTTTGGTGAGTATCTATTCTGATGAAACTGGAACTGAGATCAGACACCTTTAACGTTTAAGTTTTCCTGAAAAAAAAAGAAAAAAGAAAAAAAAAAAAAAAAAAAAAAAAAAAAAAAAAAAAAAAAAAAACCGACAGACGATTGTGACCTTGTTAAGAGGCGAAATTGTTTTCCCAAATTATGCATAGTCACTAAGATGCCTTCTTACCATGAAAACTGGCACTCCGAGTCTTTAACCATTTCTACCACAAAACTGTGCAATGTTTAACCCGAGACTGTTATCAATGTAACTATAACGTCAGGCATCATAACTAACAACTGCTTTTGTATGTCCAACCCTGTTCCATACATACTAGACTCTTCTTAAATCTTTTTTTCTCTAATTCGATAAATGGGGGGAAATCTAATCTATGGAAATTTGC
>NC_090745.1:119715016-119730016 GCF_036898095.1 Palaemon carinicauda | reverse complement strand
TTAAAGGCCGCTCATGAATGAAAGAGACAAGGGACGGTGACATTGCCCTATCAAGCAGGACAATGCCCTAGAGACTGACCATATATACAAATGATCAGCGCTCAAACCACCTCTCCACCCATGCTAGGACCGAGAAGGGCCATGCAATGGCTACTGATGACTCAGCAGATAGACCTAAGGGCTCCCACCAACCCCCCCCCCCCATCCTTAGCTCACACGGATGGTGAGGTTGCAGCAACCAAAGGAAATTATGAGTTTGAGCGGGACTCGAACCCCAGTCTAGCGTTCACCAGTCAGGGACGTTACCACATAAGCCACCACAACCTAAGATCATTAATTCATAAACGAATATCTATATAAAGTGTAAATTTTAAACCAAGAAAAAGATAACCGCAATAATCCATAGTTTAAAACGGCACAAACTATAAAAATATTTACATCTCAGTTCAATTATTGAACAAATGAATAATATGCTTATGCAAACTAAAGTTAGTGTTCAACATGCGTATGAAACAGATCCAAAAATTCTGAAATAAAAACTACTAAAAAAATACTCAAGAGTTACAATTCATTGAGAAAGGAAACAAGAGTACGGAGTTATGAACGAACACACATCCCTCTTAAAAGTTCAAACTTGCAGCAAATGTTATGTTGAAGAGGCTGAGATAAGTCTTTCTTAAAGTTTATTTTTGAAATATCTATTTTGATGTTACTTTTAAAAAAAAAAAAATATTTTATTGATTGTTAGTTTTTTTTTCATTTCATTTATTTTTTTATTTCCTTTCCTCACTGGGCTATTTTCACTCTTTAGATCCCTTGGGTTTATTTCATCTTGCTTTCCCAACTAGGGTTGTAGCTAAGCTAATAATAATAATAACAATTTCATGTAGCTGGCTTTCCTCACTGGGCTATTTTTCCTTGTTGGAACCCTTGGGCTTATAGCATCTTGCTTTTCCAACTAGGGTTGTTGCTTAGCTAGTAATAATAATAACAATTTCATGTAGCTGGCCTACTCCAAGTTTCAAGTTGCTTTAGATTCTACGGATAGTTCTCAAGTAGCTAATATACTCTACCAGCTTACTATACAAGGGCAGCCTGTTTCCAGAACATCACAACATAGCGTTAACAGCTTTTCCTAATCCGAGAGCAATCTCTTAGGAAATGGGAAGATCCAAGTGCCGAATGTTGGTAGATTTCCATTAGTTCCGCAAATGACCAAACTTACGGCATTTACATGGCCTGACTTTAGACATAATTCCTTATGGTTGAAACAATTTGTGGAATACTGTTGGTAGATTATACTACGGCATATGAGTTTGGAAGAAAAAAATATAGAATTTAGAGGTAGTTTCATATTCTCTTCTAATTCTAATTGCCAAAACATTATATGTTAGGCTAGAGTTCTCCTACTTGCAATTTAGTCCTTCTGGGCATAGAAAGAGAGAAAGATAATTTGATGCAACAGAATATAAAGATTCATGCCCATTTTACCTCTTGCGATCATCATTATCTTCAGGGTAATTAATCCACTCAAATGTATATAATACTGTTCGTTTTTGAGGACTTTAAATCGTACATCATTATCTCCATATTAATTTATCTCCTCAAATGTATATAATTTTTTTTTTGAGGACTTTAAATCGTACATCATTATCTTCAAATTAATTTATTTCCTCAAATGTATATAATCCTTTTTTTTTCTTTTTTGAGGACTTTAAATCGTACATCATTATCTTCATATTAATTTATTTCCTCAAATGTATATAATCCTTTTTTTTTTCTTTTTTGAGGACTTTAAATCGTACATCATTATCTTCATATTAATTTATTTCCTCAAAGGTATATAATCCTTTTTTTTTTTTGAGTACTTTAAATCGTATATCATTATCTTCATATTAATTTATTTCCTCAAATGTATATAATCCTTTTTTCTTTTTTGAGGACTTTAAATCGTACATCATTATCTTCATATTAATTTATTTCCTCAAATGTATATAATACTGTTCTTTTTTGAGGACTTTAAATCGTACATCTTTATCTTCATATTAATTTATCTCCTCAAATGTATATAATACTTTTTTTTTGAGGACTTTAAATCGTACATCATTATCTCCATATTAATTTATCTCCTCAAATGTATATAATTTTTTTTTGAGGACTTTAAATCGTACATCATTATCTTCAAATTAATTTATTTCCTCAAATGTATATAATCCTTTTTTTTTTCTTTTTTGAGGACTTTAAATCGTACATCATTATCTTCAAATTAATTTATTTCCTCAAATGTATATAATCCTTTTTTTTTTCTTTTTTGAGGACTTTAAATCGTACATCACTATCTTCATATTAATTTATCTCCTCAAATGTATAAAATCCTTTTTTTTTTTTTGAGGACTTTAAATCGTACATCATTAACTTCATATTAATTTATCTCCTCAAATGTATATAATCCTTTTTTTTTTTTTGAGGACTTTAAATCGTACATCATTATCTTCACATTAATTCATCTCCTCAAATGTATATATATATATATATATATATATATATATATATATATATATATATATATATATATATTGAGGACTAAATCGTACATCATTATCTTCATATTAATTTATCTCCTCAAATGTATATATTTTTTTTTCTTTTTTGAGGGCTTTAAATCGTACATCATTACCTTCAGGTTAATTAATCTCCTCAAATGTATATAATCCTGTACTTTTTTTAGGACTTTAAATCGCACTATCTTGCTTACACACGAATTATTAAAATCATATCTGATATCTGAATAAGATATTCACTACCGTTATGGGGTCTTCAATGGTAACTTACATTTAATATAAAGGGAACTATTAATGGTTTAAAAAGAATAAGGCTAACACCGTATCATTTTTCATGAAATCAGCAAACGATAAAATAGATTTACAATTAGGTAAACTGGTAAGCAGTATGGCCTGAAGTATCCACGGGCCTAGCAAGTGCGCACGGAAAACTGCACCGATCAAGGTAGGTGGAGCTTCGGGAGTTGCTAAACTTAGCATAATAAATTATTTACAAAATACATCCCTATCCAATATGTATACTAATATACCTACTTATCAACACTATCAAAATCTTTAAAACAATAAAAATTTAAAACAAACCATAAGTATACAAAATATATCATTATTCATGATTATCAAAAATAAGTTGAACTTTTATTTGAAAAAATATAGCAATATTTAAAAAAAAAATCCGTGAACTTTGGATAGAAAATAATTATACCTCTTTTACGATACAAAGAAAAAAATAATAAACTTGATTACTCGTACAGTATACACTTTACACATTGATATATAATCTAAACTTTCTTCCATCGTTTCTTAGTTCACTTGAATGCCCTATATCTGGATAAGGGATATGGGAGTCATATTTTCAAAATGAAATTTTAAAGGAAAATTACTAGCAGTTAAGTAATACCCGGGGATTTAAACCGTATTACCTTCGTATAGCCATGGGCAACACCATATAGGTCTGGAAATAGAATTTCAATATACCCTTCAGCATTATTAATATAGATCTAGATGTAGTAGTTTTAAACCCAATTTCAACACACCCTAGGGCATTATTATCATAGGTAGCAGGTTGGCCAAAGCACCAGACACCCGTTGAGATACTACCGCTAGAGTTATTGGGTTCTTTGACTGGCCAGACAGTACTACATTGGATCCCTCTCCCTGGTTACGGCTCATTTCATCTTTGCTGACACACACAGAATAGTCTGGCCTTTTCTTTACATATTCTCCTCTTTCCTCAGACTTGACAACATTGAAATTACCAAACAATTCTTCTTCTCTGAAGAGGTTAACTACTGCACTGTAATTGCTCAGTGGCTACTTTACTCTTAGGAAGGGTAGAAGAGACCCTATAGCTATGGTAAGCAGCTCTTCTAGGAGAAGGACACCCCAAAATCAAACCATTGTTCTCTAGTCTTGGGTAGTGCCATAGCCTCTGTAGCATGGTCTCCCACTGTCTTGGGGTAGAGATCTCTTGCTTCAGGGTACACTCGGGCACACTATTCTACTTTATTTCTCTTCCTCTTGTTATTTTGCATTTGTTATATTTTATATAAGGAATCTTTTTATTTTTAATATTATTGTTCTTTAACTTCTGGTAGTTTATTTATCTATTTCCTTTCTTCACTGGACTACTTTCCCTGTTGGACCCCTTGGGCTTATAGCACCCTGCTTTTCCAACTTGGGTTGTAGCTTAGCAAGTAATAAAAAAAAAAACTAAATTGGTACTTTTAAATCCCATTCAAATACACCCATAAGCACAACATTGGCAGTATAACATCAATATACACGCAGTTTGCATCACAAGAATTATCATATTAATGAGCGGCCATTGTTTACAGATCGATGTGGAGGAACCTACAAATCAATTCGAGTCCCACCTACAGTAGCTGTAATTCACCCTAATGACATATCTGAGCTGACGTAACGAGGGGGTCTCGTTGAGACCTTCATTAATCACATTAGGCTTCGGTTGCAGACCGGGATGGTCAATTCCAGTATTCACGTACAGACAATCCCATTCGGAAGATGCCTCAGTAATAATCACTATTATTGTGATTAAATTCTACTTAATGGGCCTTTCAGCACTTGAGAGAGAGAGAGAGAGAGAGAGAGAGAGAGAGAGAGAGAGAGAGGAGAGAGAGAGAGAGAGAGAGAGAGTGAGAGAAATATATCCCATCCTCAAGGTATCAAATCATATTTCAACGGTGTCGAAGATAATTGAATTTCTATTTTGTCATCAAAGACTGATGAAAAGCATCAATCGGAGAGATATATAAATAGGAGAAAAAAAGAGAGAGAGACAGAGAAGCCCAAAACCAGACAGACAGACAGACTGACAGAGAAGCCCTTCGAAGAATTGCCAAGCCGCCAGCAACAGCCTATAGCCTACAGCCTACAGGCCCCCATGATGATATCAATGCACATCGGGATCCGAGCAGAGGAGAAACCTCCCCAGGAGCTAGTAAACAATGGCTTATCAGCAGACTGTGTACGGCAGCTGTTCCCTCGTGGATAGGCCATGACAATGCATCACCGACACACAAACACCAACACACACACGTGTACACACACATACAAAATCCCCTTCCCCTCCTCCAACCAGTGCCATAACACCTAGGCAAACCCTCCGCCGCCTTCATCTCGCCCACTCCCCGCCTACTCATCTTGACTATTACCCCGATAGTCATGGCTGCCATCAGGGTCCTAAACACCTCCTCTGTAAGCCTACAGATAGGAAAAAGAGGAAGATCGGGAAAAAGGGGTTTTAGGGTATTTCATCCTACGACCCCCCTTTAGACCCTCCCCCCTGAGATGGAAACGTCTGCGAGGGACGTATAAGCATGTAAACTGATTCATTCGTAGTGACTTTCTACCAAAAGAGATAGGAAGAAGACTAGAGGCAGTAGGGGTATGGATATCAACCCACTCCCATATAATCCATCCCCTTCCAGAATCCCTTCTCCGTCCCCTTCCAGAATCCCTTCTCCGTCCCCTTCCAGAATCCCCTCTCCGTCCCCTTCCAGAATCCCTTCTCCGTCCCCTTCCAGAATCCCTTCTCCGTCCCCTTCCAGAATCCCTTCTCCGTCCCCTTCCAGAATCCCTTCTCCGTCCCCTTCCAGAATCCCTTCTCCGTCCCCTTCCAGAATCCCCTCTCCGTCCCCTTCCAGAATCCCTTCTCCGTCCCCTTCCAGATTCCCCTCTCCGTCCCCTTCCCAGTAGGAAGAACAAGGGAGAGCAGAGTTCCTTCTCTCTCTCTCTCTCTCTCTCTCTCTCTCTCTCTCTCTCTCTCTCTCTCTCTCTCTCTCTCTCTCTCTCTCTCTCTCTCTCTCGGCATTGGTGTTGACGGTCTATATGTATGTTAGGGAGAGACACCAAAGGTGTTATTAGGTAGCGAGCGAAGTAGTTGCCGGGAAGAGATAGGGACCAGATTTAAAAGCGAATGGGAAAATGCTTCCTGGAGGCTGATCTCTCTCTCTCTCTCTCTCTCTCTCTCTCTCTCTCAATATCATCGATTATTCCAATTCCTCTCTTTCCCAATTTCTTGGTATCATTAACACGCTATCTCTCTCTCTCTCTCTCTCTCTCTCTCTCTCTCTCTCTCTCTCTCTCTCTCTCTCTCTCTATATATATATATATATATATATATATATATATGTATATATATACATATATATATCATCGATTATTCCAATTTCTCTCTTTCTTAATTTCTTGGTATCATTAGCACGTTCTCTCTCTCTCTCTCTCTCTCTCTCTCTCTCTCTCTCTCTCTCTCTCTCTCTCTCTCTCTCTCTCTCTCTCTCTCAATATCATCGGTTATTCCAATTTCTCTCTTTCACAATTTCTTGGTATCATTAGCACGCTCTCTCTCTCTCTCTCTCTCTCTCTCTCTCTCTCTCTCTCTCTCTCTCTCTCTCTCTCTCTCTCTCTCTCTCTCATCTGAGAAGCAAAAACACAAAGAAATAGAACTTTACCTGATAAAAGGTTAGAGAAAAAGAAAGGAAAGCTCAGACAACAAATTGGCCTGGTAAAAGGAAAATCTAATTGATCTTTCTCTCTTTAAGAAAAAGTTTTTTTAACAAGCTATTTCATATTATACAATAACAATTAACTTAATCGATTAAAGAAAATCCAAAGTGCGGCTATTGATTTTACCGACACACACACACACAAACACACACGCACACACACACACACACACACATATATATATATATATATATATGCATACATATATATATATATATATATATATATATATATATATATATATATATATATATATCACTCACTCACTCACTCCACTGGCTGCGGGCCTCCATGGCTCTTTGCCACCGCATATATATATATATATATATATATATATATATATATATATATATATATATATATATATATATATATATATATATATATATATATATATACATATATATATATATATACATATATATATATATATATATATATATATATTATATATATATATATATATACATATACATATACAGACAGACACTTGCTCTTTATTATATAGGGGAGATAAGAACAGTGCGTGACAGACATAGTACAGTACCTGTACATTATTTTCCTATGATAAGGGCATGATTATAATATCAAGGTAATCACCCCGTTGGTCAATCATATTTGACTGGTATAATTAAGAGAGATGTAGGAGCCTATGTATACCAGGGTAGTTTGAGGACTGGATCAGAAGGATTGGAAACAGAGGCGTAAAAGTTGAAAGTCCGGAGTTGAAAGAGATTAAAAGAAAAGATTGAATAATAATAATAATAATAATAATAATAATAATAATAATAATAATAATAATAATAATAATAATAAATAGTTATTGCTTCCCGAAGATAAACAACAGCAGTCATTTCTAAATTCACATTTCAATTTCTAGTTATTGTTTCCAGAAGATAAACAACAGCAGTCATTTCTAAATTCAATTTCAATTTCTAAATATATATATATATATATACATATATATATATATATATATATATATATATATATATATATATATATATATATATATATATATACATATATATATATATATATATATATTTATATATATATATATATATTCATATATATAATATATATATACATCATATATATATATATATATATATATATATATATATATATATATATATATATATTACGGTACACAACCCGTCAAAATGACGGCTAAATATTTCAATATATATGCACGTACACGTTCAATTCTTCCCAACCCTTGCCCCTTTCCTACCTACAATCCCTCTCACCAGGGTATGACTATTCCCTGTACCCACTACACAAGGGACGGGGAGAGACCAATTGTTATGCGTTTTGTCCCAGAGCGTGACCGGAAAAAAAATATATTTATATACGTACCAGGACACTTGATTTTTATTATATAGGGGAGATATATATATATATATATATATATATATATATATATATATATATACATATATATATATATATATATATATATATATATATATATATATATATATATATATACATATATATATATATATATATATATATAAATATATATATATATATATATATATATATATATATATATATATATATATATATATATATATATATATATATATATACTTTCCATAAACCAAAAACGAAAAATTCTCGTGATATTTCATGCATTCTGGTAAGCAAGCATTGCAAATCCTGTGGTGTTCTGCTAATAAGCACAGCGTCTTTAGCATATTCTAGGTCAGGTAATTTCCTATTGCCAATCCAATCGAATCCTTCTCCACCATCCCCAACTGTTCTACGCATTACAAAATCCATGAGGACGATAAACAACATAGGTGACAACACATTCCCTTGGAGTACTCCGCTGTTCACTGGAAATTCATTTGATAGGACTCCACTAACATTAACTTTGCATTTGCTATGCTCATGAACTTAATCATATTTATTATATAGGAGAGATATTATTATTATTATTATTATCATTATTATTATTATTATTATAATCACAAGCTAAACTATAACCCTAGTTGGAAAAGCAGGATGCTATAAGCGCAAGGGGTCTAATGAGGAAAAATAGCCCAGTGAGGAAAGGAAACAATGAAATAATTAAGCTACAAGAGACGTAATAAACATTAAAAACAAAATATTTTAAGAACAGTAACAACATATAATTTAGATCTCTCATATAAATCATAAACATATACTTATCCTGTATCTCTCATATCGTATTTGTTATAATCAACAACAGTGGGAAAAACAAATAACTTCACTTGAATCAGGGTGATATCGAACGACCATTACTGAATACAATCAAAATGATGACCATAGGTATACCACGGACTTCAATAAAACCATTAGGAAAAAGTTTCTGGAACATATGACCATAAGAAAGGATTTTTACCCATAATCAAACATTCGTAAGTCGTCCCAGTTCCGCAAAGATTTATGTTCGTCTGAGCCAAAAAAAAAAAAAAAAAAAAAAAAAAAAAAAAGACGGACCTCCAGTAACGAAAGAATATCTGTCTCTTCCTGGGCTATAAACCTGTCGTCAGGGTTGTATAACGGGTTGATAAATATTGCCCAGAAAATAAATTATCAATAATGGATTAGGGAATTATCAATAGATTATCATTAAGTGATCAATAAATTACACTCTTGCATGATACGGCTATCTTCCCGTCCTTGAATTAGTTTTTATTTAAACTTTTTTTTTTAATCTCTCTCTCTCTCTCTCTCTCTCTCTCTCTCTCTCTCTCTCTCTCTCTCTCTCTCTCTCTCTCTGTATGTATGTATATATGTATGTATGTGCATTTATATATATATATATAATATATATATATATATATATATATATATATATATATATATATATATATATATATATATATATTGTGATATCCCCATATGTTGTACATATGCTAACATATCTGATTTGTCTAAAGTTTATTTTTCCATTTCTTTGTAAATACATCACCTTATTTCAGCGCCATCTTCATTCCATTCTTCTCATTATCTTTTGTTTACACTCCCCTTCCTGCTGTAAATCATCCCTGTTTTCTTACCTTACATGTTATAAGGTAACCCCAAATTTATTGTTTTGTTAGAATACATTGTTCTCACCACTAGATTCATCTACCTTACTCACCCATTCACTTTGCATTGCTTATTATTGTTGTTTTGAAGTGCTTTTTCATTGTTTTGTTTACCGTAAGATTAAAGTTTTGTTTATAACATAGTTTATTGTTCCTGTCCTCCAATTATCCTGCTATTGGTGCTTCTGTTGTCTGCAACCAGCTTTAAGAAGATACATTTGATCATAATCAACAATCTTATACACTCGTAATAAGAAACAAGTGAATTTGGAAGTCTACCCATATGACTTCTATTTTGTTGTGTGAAGAGAACTACCGCCCATTGTAAAGGGGTAATTGTTTGCACAGTGGTTCGTCACATAATAGTTGGGGGCCTGTCCGGGATCTGATGTGCGATATGATGTGTGATATGATTCATCAAATTTATATCAAGTGATTGAATCGTGAAAGAACAGTTCCAGTGATTATGAACAGTATCGAGTGTTGTGTTGTGGCGTACCAAGGATAAAGGACGACAGTAATAATTCCAAGGTAAGGTAGATGTCTCGTCTCCCTCTCATTAGACATTTATGTATAATATATGTCTGGGTAGTCATTTGGTTGTAAGAGGAACAAGTCACGCTTAATATAGTTAAGACTTAGGTATGCTGATTGTCCAGCTTCTAAACCACCCTTATTAATTGAAGATGCCCCCAGTAGGTAGCTTTTAAAGTTTCGCCTACTCAAATCTCGTATCCCAGAGATTTCTCTTAAAAAAAAAAAAAATCTGAAGCCCTAAGATTTTGCCATTTCTTAAAATCGCCATTCAAAAGTGATATTTAGGAAATCAAGTCAAATTTCATTATGTGATTTACTAAATTAAGTTTCATAAGTGAAATTTCCTCCATCTCTATTTCATTATGAAGTGATTTATTTTGTTATATAAATTTCGTAAGTGAAATTAGCCAATTTCCAATTTCGGAGATTTTCGTAATTCCAATCGTTATCTCTAGTCAGGAAATTAACTTGTATATTGTTTGGTGTTAAAAGTACTATTTTGGTGTACAAATAACATTTACGTGTCGGTAAATGAATATTTAAATACTTGTGTTAAATTACTCCTGTTATATCTATAAAGCGCATAGTAAGTATTTTGTCCAGTTTGCGCATTATTCTGATAATCAATTACTTTAAACTAAGTGTTGACTATTAACTAGATTCTTTATCATAACGAGAATATAGTATTTATATAAATTAAAATGTAACATTGAAAAGTTATCGTATTTAAGCTGGTATAAATTAAAAGGAAATGTAAACTAGAACGTGCTAATTAGGTATGTTTAAAGTAAAAAATACCTTTGCGTTTTAAAGCCTTGTTTACCGATTCGGTAAAATTGTTGTAAAAGTTTGTGATGTTAAGCGTGTCGTTTGAGTAATTATGAAGTAGTTAGCCGCGTGCTCAAGATCTCGAGTATAAAAAAAATAATTGTTCAGTCGTTAACGGTGAATAAAAGTTTTAATAGTATTATCGTAAGTTTCGCGAGACTTAATTTTGTATTTAAGCTATTTTTGTGTAAGGTGATCTGATCATATAATTTTGTAATTTTGTGATCTCTCGATCTTGTAATTTTGTGATCGCTATTTTGTATTTCTGTGATCGAAAGATTGTTATTTTGCGATCGTATGATCTTATACTTATTCTTGTAAAGTTTGGATATTTATTCTAATTTGTACTTATCTTGCGCCACAGGCGACATTCAAAATGCCTTTCAATTTGCAACAATTTATTGTATCACCACGGGATCATGTGGAATCTCTCACAGTTGCCACAAAAACTGACCTAAAGAATCTAGCTCGCCATTATGATGTACAGGTTCCCGCAACTGCCGTAAAATGTGTAATTCTCAGTCATATTTTGAACTTCCTTGTAGATGAAGATATTGTTCCAGAAGAAGAATTGACTGACGTTCGAGCTCTAACCGTTACCAATCCAAATGGTGACTTGAATAAACTAAGTCTGCAGCTGGAGTTGGAAAAGATGAAGATGCGAGCCGCAACTGCCGCCGCTGAGGTAGAAGAAAGGAAAGCCGCTGCTGCTGAAAGAGCCGCAACTGCCGCAACTCTGGTAGAACGAGAGAAAGCTGCCACAGAACGAGAAAGAGCCGCTGCTGCTGAACGAGCCGCAACTGCCGCCGCTGAGTTAGAAGAGAGGAAAGCCGCTGCTGCTGAGCGCACGGCTGCTGCCGCTGCTTCCCTAGAACGTATAAAGGTGGAAACTGCTGCGGAAGCTGCTGCAACTGTTTTGGAGCAACAAGAAAAAGAAAGTGAACAGAAAAACAACGCTCTCCGTGTTAGGCTGCAGATTGAGAGAGAAGCGGCCACAGTAACAGAACGGGATCTGGCATTTATAAGACTGAAAGAAAAGGAAGAAGGTAAGCTAATTCCCGAACCCTTTGATGTGGGCAAGGTGCAGAAATTGCTGCCCACATTTGAAGAACGGGAACCTGATAACTATTTCTCTGTGTTTGAAGACACAGCCAAGAATCTCAATTGGCCTCAGGACAAATGGTATTTAATCATCCGGAACTCATTTAAAGGTAAAGCATTATCTGTATGTGCCACTATGTTAGAGGAACATGATTATTTCATAATTAAACAGGCAATCCTTGATGCTTATTCTATTACTGCGGAAGGTTATAGGCAAATATTTCGTAATAGTCAGAAGCAAGTTCAGCAGACCTTTTTAGAATTTATGAATGGAAAGATTAAACAGTTTCAGAAGTGGGTAGACAAAGTAGATGTCAAAACTTTTGAGCAGTTGAAAGATTTAATAGTAATGGAGGAGTTCTTAAGGAAAATACCAGGTAGCATTAATGTGTATCTAAGAGAGCAGAATGAATCTGACCCAAAGAAAGCCGCTTTAAAGGCAGATGACTATGCTCTTATTCATAAAGTAGGTAAAACCCCATATAGAGAAACTAGACCTAAGGAAACTTGTACATACTGCAAACAAGAAGGACATCATATTTCAGAATGTCCTGATCCACATTGTGCAGCTTCATACTTAAAGAGAAAACCTAATCCCCCTCAATTCTCTCCTAAGCAAATGAATCTGCAAAAACAGGAACCAAAACCTAAGGTGGAGAAGAAAAAGACCTTCCATTGTGCATCACACGAGTCCCAAGCGTTTGCACCCTTCACTTGTTCAGGCAAAATAAATGGTAAACCTGTAACCATACTCAGAGACACTGGATCCTCTCAAACGATCGTCTCTCCTAAAGTAATACGACCTAAAGGTGAAACTCACAGGTATGTTGCAGTTAATGACCTAACCAGTAAGTCTATGTTGCCTCTCATTAATGTAAACCTTCATTGTCCTTATTTCTCTGGAACTACTGAAGTAGCTGTAAATCCAGAACTGTTACCATGCAAGAATGTTGATGTAATCCTGGGTAATGACATAGCTAACATTGTTGTCTTAACAAACTTAATAGCAGTATCTCCAGGTGATGTTGTACAGGAAGAATGCTTAGCAGTGACACGAAGCAGGAAAAAGGACACCCCTACTGAATCATCATCAAACCCGTTGCCAGTCTCTGAACCTATGGATTTCAACGAGTTGATGAGTACATATAAGATCCAACCTGATTCCTTTAGCTATCAACAAAGGAAAGATGTCACTCTAACAGCAGTGTTTCAACCAAGTGAAACCAAAGGATACCAACAAGTGTTCTTATTTTTATATTAATAATAATGTACTAATGAGAAAATTCAGGTCCAGCAAGAACAGTCATCTGGAAACCTGGAAGGATCTGTTCCAG
This sequence comes from Palaemon carinicauda, assembly GCF_036898095.1. Taxonomy (NCBI): domain Eukaryota; kingdom Metazoa; phylum Arthropoda; class Malacostraca; order Decapoda; family Palaemonidae; genus Palaemon; species Palaemon carinicauda. The sequence goes on along the minus strand of NC_090745.1, from coordinate 119,716,561 downwards.
GTAGTTGTTCCTAAGGATATAAGACCTCTGATCCTAGAATTGTCTCACTCTGCTGACTCTCATCTTGGTATCACTAAAAACATATGAACGCATCAGTCAAGACTTTTATTGGCCAAACATGAAGAATGACATTAAAGAGTACGTAAAAACATGTACAACATGTCAAAAAGTAAGTAGTCCTAATGTAAAAGTACCAGTTGCACCCTTAAAACCTATACTTGTGCCTAAAGAAACCTTTCAGTAAGATCATAGTAGATTGTGTAGGCCCTTTGCCTAAGACAAAAAGGGGACATGAATACTTGCTTACGGCCTTATGCCCAACTACCCGTTATCCATTTGCAGTACCTTTAAGAAACATTTCAGCCAAGAACATCCTAAAGTCACTAGTGTCCATATTTACTGTTGTAGGATTTCCAACTGAACTACAATGTGATCAAGGAACCAATTTCATGAGTCATGCTTTTAAAACAGCTATGAAAGATTACCATATAACCCAAGTCTCATCCTCAGCTTACCATCCACAGACCAATGGAGCATTAGAACGCACTCACCAAGACCATTAAAAATCTTCTCCGGAAATACATCCATAGTTCAGGTAACGAGTGGGATTGCGATTTGGAACTGATCATGTACATCATACGAGGAGTTCGAAACCAGTCTACTGGTATGTCACCTTTTGAACTACTCTTCGGTCGACGGCCACGAACTATCCTCAGTTCAGTCAAAGAACGCATCCTGAAGTTGGGAGATAATGAGGTACATCTTTCCCCAATATATTTCAGAACTCGACAAGAAACTTTCAGATCTTCACTCCATTGCCAAAACTAACTTGATAACAGCTCAAGAGAAGATGAAGATTAACTATGATAAAAAGGCTAAAACCAGAAGTTTCAAAGTAGGAGATGCAGTGCTGCTATACCATCCGCTTGCAGGCTCTCCCCTACGAGAGAAATACCAGGGACCTTATACCATCACTCAACGTATCTCGCCAACCAACTATATAATAGCCACTCCAGATAAGCGTAAGTCTACTCAATTAGTCCACATAAACCTCTTAAAGGCCTATTTGTCTCCCTCAACAGCTGAAAATAAAACGGTAATGATTACTAGTGCCATACCATACATAGATTGTCCTATGGATCAATTTACAGATGATCCAATAACTGCATCTTGGCAGGATTCTCAAAACTCGAAGATCTTGGAAAACTTATCAGACTATCTAAAACCCTTATCTGCATCAAAATGTAAATCTTTAGCAGCTTTATTCCATGAATTTTCCTAGTATAACTTCAGATAAACCAGGCAGATGCACCATGCTAGATCATGACATCAAACTACAACCAGGTGCTGCACCCATTAAACAAGCTTTCTATCGAACATCACAGAAGAAATTGGGTATCATGAAAGAAGAAGTGAACTACTTGGTAAGAGAAGGATTGGCAGAACCCAGTGCGTCACCATGTGCTTCCCCATTCTCCTAGTAGGAAAGAAAAAAAATGGTAAAATTTCGTCTTGTACCGATTACAGGAAAATTAATAATTTAAC
>NC_090745.1:119677169-119709669 GCF_036898095.1 Palaemon carinicauda | reverse complement strand
TATATTATATATATATATATATATATATATATATATATATACAATCAAGTAATCACCAAAATTCCTTAGTGAATTATTAACTACCTTCTTTTTTCACTCGTGTATAAAAACAACGTCCAAATTGAAAAGATGACGTTGTTTTAATTAGGCATATCATACACCCTGGTGAATTTCTCTCTCTCTCTCTCTCTCTCTCTCTCTCTCTCTCTCTCTTCTCTCTCTCTCTCTCTCTCTCTCTCTCCATTTGTGTTAGAAATTTAGAGTACTAATAATTCAATTTTATCCGAATAGTTAAACTTCATACACATACGGGGTCTCTCTCCTCTCTCTCTCTCTCTCTCTCTCTCTCTCTCTCTCTCTCTCTCCACTTTACCCGGAATGAAATTAGAACGTTAAACTTTATACACATATGGTCTCCTCCTCTCTCTCTCTCTCCTCTCTCTCTCTCTCTCTCTCTCTCTCTCTCTCTCTCTCTCTCTACCCGGAATGAAATTAGAACTTCTCATTATATCAACATTCATAATTTTTTATAGCTCTTTTTCTGCTACTAGATTCTCAAGAGGTAATTAACACCGAAAGGAAACTCATCTGAATAGCAACTGAATAGAAATAGGAGCTATTGAGAGTAAGAATAAAACTAGGAGCTATTGAGAGTAACCATACATAATAGCCAAAGAACATATGAAAAATACATGACCTCAATTATTGAAGCGTATTCTGGAAGGTCTATTTTTATGGCTATAAATATGACCAAAACGGCCATAACGAGAGATAAAATACATTCTTATTTCACCAAGAGTACATTAATAAATATTTATTATAATTGAAAAAATGGTTACACTTACGAAAAAATTAAGGAAAAAGGTTCATTCATTCGATCTATTGAAATTGCAAGTGCAACAATTTTGATAAGTGAAGTCAGAAAAATCTTAGCTGAATATATTTAAGTTACTGATAAAAAAGGGGAACTCGACGACCTGAAATCAATAAGAAAAACAAGCATTTAACCTAAATTAACACGTTTATGTGAATTGAATATCTAATATATTAAAAACGTCTCATATGATTATGAGGAATTTTATTATTATTATTATTATTATTATTATTATTATCATTATTATTATTATTATTATTATTATTATTATTATTATTAATATTATTATTATTATTATAAGCTAAGCTATAACCCTATAGGGAAAAGCTGGATACTATATGCCCAAGGGCTCCAGCAGGGAAAAATAGCACAGTGAGGAAAGGCAACAAGGATATAAATTACAAGAGAAGTAACAAACAATTAAAATAAATTATAAAGACCAGTAACAAAACTTAATTAGATCATTCAGATATAAACTATAAAAACTTGAAAGAAAAAATACCAAGCGGAAGAGAAATAAGATAGAGCAGCCTGTCCAAATGTACCCTCAAGCAAGAGAACTCTAATCCAAGACAGTGAAAATTAAACTGCAGACTAGAGATTTTGCAACGATAATGAGTAATATTAAACAAACAACGGCGAATTAGATTATTATGCGATATAAAATTAGTCATTTAAAGGTTTAAAGGCCACTCATGAATGACAGAGCCAAGGAACAGTGACATTACCCTATCACGCAGGACAATGCCCTTGAGACAGACCATATATACACATGACCAGCTCAAAAGACTCTCTTCAACCAGGCTAGAACCAAGGAGAGTTCAGGCAACGGCTGCTGATGCCTCACCAGGTAAACCTATAGGCTTTCACAAAGACCCCATCCTCAGCTCAAAAGGATGGTGAGGTTGGAGCGACCAAAGGAACTAACAAGTTTGGCCGGGACTCGAACTCCAGTCTGGCGATCACCAGGCAAGGACATTACCAACAGGCCATCACAAATAAGTGAATCACAAACGTCATTTTGGTTTATCAATTAAAATGTAAAGTAAAACTCCAATGCAACTACCACAGACCAAATTAAATATATGTATTTTAATAAAAAAAAAATTTAAAATTAAGAAGGCATTAATTCTAAAGCACCTTACATAATGATAAAAATATGGCCACATTCCTACATAAAATGGCAGAAAAAGAAAAAAAAAAAAAAAAACAGACTGAAATAATAGGATCAATTTCTGGAAGTTAAGAAGGCATTCCAGAACACCAAGGGGCATCCAGTACCCGATGTAAAATGCTTGTTTAACAACGAACTCGACATCATTTCCCCATTATACCAAAAAGTAACGCTCCAAGTAAGCAGTCTTTGTTACGGTAATGGAAATCATTGGCAATATCCATATGGTGCGCAGGGGTTCAGCAACTGGCCCAGAACAATAAAAACAACTCTCTCTCTCTCTCTCTCTCTCTCTCTCTCTCTCTCTCTCTCTCTCTCTCTCTCTCTGAGCTATACGTCAATTCATACTTATTGCTCTATGTTTATCTTATGCTTCATTACGCAATTCATGTTTTATATATATATTTTCTCTCTCTCTCTCTCTCTCTCTCTCTCTCTCTCTCTCTCTCTCTCTCTCTCTCTCTCTCTCTCAGCCATAAGTAAACTCATAGTTATTGGTGTAAAACGATTATCTTATGCTCCTTCATTACACAATTCTTGCTTTATAATTTCTCTCTCTCTCTCTCTCTCTCTCACTCTCTCTCTCTCTCTCTCTCTCTCTCTCTCTCTCTCTCTCTCTCTCTAAAGAGTAAATTCCAACTGCATAGTATAGGAATTCTATATTAACATATAGTAATACAATTCTATCGATCTCTGTCTTTCTCCCAGGTGCTCGCAATTCACCAATCGATTGAAGTCTATTGCAATAACTTCTAAGACAGAGACCTCCAGTTTTGATTCGTCCTTTCATGCACTCCTCGTCGGTCAAGAAGGACCTCCTAAATTCTAATCTACTTCTGCAGAGTCCAAAAGGACTCTGTGTCCTCTTGTTTAATCCTCATGGGTTAAACATGACCACAAAAAAAAAAAAAAAAAAACTTTCTTGACATGAACCCTTAGGGTGTTAAATGATCTATTGCGGAAGTACATGAGAGAGAGAGAGAGAGAGAGAGAGAGAGAGAGAGAGAGAGAGAGAGAGAGAGAGAGAGAGAGAGAGAGAGAGAGAGAATTATAAGGCCCTAGTTATTCATTTTCTGACTCTTGGCGCGAGTTATACAGGAACAACGCTATATTGTGTATTTTGATAACATCTTGAAATTCTTATGTTTAATCGTCTATTGTTCATATAAATAAAGTTTAATCTTAATATAAACAGTTGATATTTATTCTTCACGGTCCCCACTGGAAAAGGCATCTAGATTAACAGAAAATCTACCTTACATCAAACTGCCTTTGAAGAATTTGTAGATGTACTCTTGCCTTAATATAATATATGTTTTTTTTTATGAAACAAACGCTCACATATATTATTTTCTTTTCTTTTCTTTTTACGGAAACTGGATTTAATTTGGGTACGCAAGCTCTCTTGATCTCTTGACTGGTGTACAAAAATAAGAAATCCAGTTGTACTGATTGTGTAGCAGTGGGGGACTGGGGTGGCAGAGAGAAGGGTGTGTAATGGTGTTAAAATGGTGAAAAATCTACAATCAAACGCTCTATAATTCTATTAACGCTTTCTTAATATATATATATATATATATATATATATATATATATATATATATATATAATATATATATATATATATATATATATATCAATAACGCAAATACTTTAAAAAGCAACAACTAGGGTTATGGTGGCCGATGTGGTAACGTCCCTGACTAGTGAACGCCCCACTGGGATTCGAGTCCTGCTCTAGCTCGTTAGTTCCTTTGGTTGCTGCAATCTCACCATCCTTGTGAGCTAAGAATGGGGAGTTGGGGAAGGCTAGAGGTCTATCTACTGAGTCATCAGCATCCATTGCCTGGCCCTCCTCGGTCCTAGCTTGGGTGGAAAAGGGCATGGGCGCTGATCATATGTATATATGGTCAGTCTTTAGGACATTGTACTGCTTGATAGGGTAATGTCACTGTCTCTTGCCGCTGTCATTCCAGAGCGGCCTTTAAACCTTTAAACTATTGTGTTTGGAAAGTTTCCTGAAGGAATAAAATGAAAACTATTTTTTAAAATAAAATGTACTACTCACAATTTCAAATATGGATTACGCTTCGCTATTGTATATGATATCAAATTAATATCAAGCTAAATATAAAAACAAAATAAAAACAGAAACATCGCGTTCATAGCACATCTTCAAGCGAAACCTGACTGAAATAGAAACAAGTGTACATTTTGCTCCCATTCAAAAATACAGGAATAAAATTTTGTTCGCAAATAAATAGAGGCGAAACTTCAACACAAAACCATTTCTGGATTGCAGTCCGGAAACTCGGTGAATGAACGAATAGATGTGGAATTCTGGGAATTCGATCATCAATCAATGCCGTCTGAAAATTTTTTTTTTTGGACGGGGGGGCGGGGGGGGGGGGGGGGGGGCTATATAACAGGTAATAAACGGAGACGCTGTTGAATGTTACTACCAATCGCAACTAAATTGCGTATTTGTAACTGCTATACATTCTTTATTTTGCAAGATATTTTAAATATATTAAAGGGAGTGATATTATTATTATTATTATCATTATTATTATTATTATTATTATTATTATTATTATTACTTGCTAAGCTAAAACCATAGTTGGAAAAAACCAATGCTATACACCCGAGGGCTCCAACAGGAAAAATTTCCCAGTGAGGAAAGGAAAAAAGGAAACTAAATGAAAAGTAATTAACAATTAATATAAAATATTTTAAGAACATTAACAACATTAATATAAATATTTTATATATAAATTATAAACATTTTAAAAATCCCGTCTTGAAAAATTTTGGGAAAATCAAACAACGGAATAAAGTTGACAAAAGAAAGGAAATGAAATTCTAAAAGTTGATAAAAAGAAACGAAGTAAATTTGATCGTCGATTCAACGTTGGAAAAAAAAAAAAAAAAAAAAAAAAAAAAAAAAAAAAAAAAAAAAAAAAAAAAAAAAAACACTACATCCTCTTTCATCTCTGGAATTAATTTCGTTCGAAACTCAAAAAATATAAAATATCAAAATGAGTTATAAAGGAAGGCGAGGAGCTAAATGGACTATATACCCATTTCAGTGACAAAAATAAAATCCTTTAAAAGAGTGGAAATTTACTTAGCACACTGAATACACTTTTCATCCATTCTTTAGTTAATCCAATATGTCATTTTATTTCATAATATAATTCATCCCTCCGCCTCCCAAATTTATTTTTCTTACTAACGAACATAATATAATTTACTTCATGTTTTTTTTTTTTAATTCGAAATATTAAACGTTCCTTTACAGACATCAAATAAACTAGAAAAGCACTGACGGTGTAGACCTCCGCCATGGCAGCTTAATTCTCGCAACCAGCTTGCCTTTCCTAGAATCAGTTTCGATTGTAGGCGTATTTGAAGTCTGTGACAACCATGTACGAACTTGGGGTTGAGGGTAAGGTTAATTCGGTCGACCTTTCAGTCGACCTTGACCTTGACCTTGACCTCTAAACTAGGATTTTCGAAATTGAATCACTTCCAGGTCTCAACATAACAATTAATCCCTGGAAGTTTCAATACTCTAGGAGTAAAAATGTCGCCAGGAATTTGTTCACAAACAAACAAACGGATAAACAGACAAACAGGGGCGAAAAAATAACCTCTTCCCAACTTCTGTGGCGGAGGTAACCATGGAAGCCTGTTGGTTTGGGGAATCAAAATCAGAAATACTGACTGCAAATGTACGACACATGTAGCTATTAAACGACAAAGCTCTCACTAATATGATACAAAAGGACGCGAGTCTGTTTACTATTTCCCAGAGTACCTCTCTCAGAGACTTTCCCTCCTCTCTATAACTGAGGCTCTCTTGCATCTCTAAGAGCTCATAAGCTTAGAAGGGTTGACAAACAACTCTAGCAAAAGGTAAATACGTTGCAAGCGCAAAGCACAATTTTGCCAGCAACTACGACTCCCATTCCATTCTGACGGCAGCCGCCTCAACTTGATGGAAATATTCAATCTCTCCAGCGAAATCTTATCCAATGCTACAGTACGTTTGAGGCTTTCATGGATAAGTGGATAAGCAGACGATTACTTGAAGTGCAGGCTATCTATCCATCGCTGTCTTTCGAGTATCCAATCGCAATCAGAAAGCTGAGTCGGTAGAAGAACCAAGAAGAATTAACCTATGACCTCCACTGGAGCCAATCGAAGAAGAGAACGCCATTTACTCTGATCTGAATTGTTGAAGTCCAGTCGTTCCCTGGACAGGAAATCTTCCATCCTCCCAGAGATGGGTCAGTCGCTTCACCTTTTGAGATTAAACACTCCTCTTTTTTCCTTTCTTATTTCCGTCGAACCTCTAGAAAGCATTAAGTAAAACTACCTGACAATAATCACGAAAAAAGTATAATTTGCTCAATCACTGCTCGTACATCCACTCGCAAGTGATGAACATGCGAAGAGAAATAGCCAGAATCACAATTGATATTTCCAAACATTTGCCCTTTAGCAGAGGTACCCATACCTCAGTTTGTTATTGTTATTCTTTTGATTACTCTGCATAAAACTGTTGAGCTTTTCAAAAAAACAAAACAATCGGACCAGAATATCATCTGCACCGAGTTGCTGTAATACTGTCAAAATTTATTATCAATCATAGAGCTGGTTGTTAAAAGATATATCATATGCATATATTATATGCATATAATAAACGAAATTTTTTCAGAACTCGGACATAAATATACATTCTTATGGATTGCAGTGGTCTATTGGAAACGTCCCAACCTAGCGTTCTGCCGGATTGGGGTTGGGATCCTGCTCGAGCTCCATGGATTCTTAAAAGTCTCAGCAACCTCACTATCCTTGTGAGCTAAGGATGGGGGGTTTGGGGAAGCCTATAGGTCTACCTGCTGAGTCATCAGTAGCTACTGCCTGGCCCTCCTTGGTCCTACCTTGGGTGGAGAGGGGGCTTGGGAGCTGATCATATGTATATATAGTCAGTCTCAAGGGCATTGTCCTGCTAGCTAGGGCAAATGTCTCTGTCACTTGCCTCTGCCATTCATGAAAGACTTTAAACCTTTAAATAGACCTCGAGCAGTCTTATAAAATAGAATTCCCTGGAAGATTTGATGACGAACTATGATAAATTTCCTTTGTCGACTGAGAAGCATTTTTCTCCAGCAGCAAAATCGATTATTATCATTATTACTAGCGAAACTACAACCCTAGTTGGAAAAGCAAGATGTTGTAAGCCCAAGGGCTCCAACATGGAAAAATATCCCAGTGAGGAAAGGAAATAAGGAAATAAAAAAACGATGTAAGAAGTAATGAACAATTAATTAAATCCATGACAATGTCTCTCCACCCGAAAGCCTCCTTCTCTCTTCTGCCCCGGTCGAATGGTTCGTCGAACGCAGTTCGACAGACAAGTGTTTGAAGTGATGTTCGGACGTGTGAATGGGGTATTCGGTTGTCGAACACGCTTGTCGAACTGTTAGAAGAAAGTCTGTTCTCGGCTTACTTTTGTTGGTGGGGCTTCATTGTCCACAAACTTTATGCATTTGTGGTTGACTCCACCTCTTCGAACCGTTTGACAAGCAGGTTCGTCAACCTGGTTCGACGAGCCGTTCGATCGTGTAAACCCGGCTTCACAACAGCAACGCAGATTGACCCGTTTGATAAGCAGGTTCGTCAACCGGGTTCGACGAGCCGCTCAATTGTGTAAACCCCGCTTAACAACTACAACACAGATCGAACCGTTTGACAAACAGGTTTAACGAACCGTTCGATAGTGTAAACCCTGCTTACCAACCGCAACCCAGATCAAACCGTTTGACAAGCAGGTTCAGCAACCGGGTTCGACGAACCGTTCGATCGTGTAAACCCCGCTTAACAACTACAACACAGATCGAACCGTTTGACAAACTGGTTCGACAAACCGTTCGATCGTGTAAACCCCTCTTAAAACAACAGCAACGAAGACCTTTTCCTTCACGCAAAAGACATTCCTGGATGTCGTTCTCGTCGGCCTTGCCACTCCCTAAAACCCTCCTTTAATCCTTTTTCTTTTCCTTTCTTTTTTTCTGAGGAAAAAAAAAACCCATCCCATGGTGAACTAGAATGTAGACATCACTCACCCTTTTTCTCTCTTAGAGTCACGGGAGGGGGTCCACAATCTTCCATATACGTCTCATTCTACAAGTTTACACTTATTACACTGCAAGGGAATTGCAATATCGCTTTATTAGGATGGAGTCTCTCTCTCTCTCTCTCTCTCTCTCTCTCTCACACACAGGACAAATTGAGAAACAGTTTCTCTACATACAACATAGCCTAAATGCTAGATGTTCTCTCTCTCTCTCTCTCTCTCTCTCTCTCTCTCTCTCTCTGGACAAATTGAAAAAATGCTTCTCTACAGACAACATAGCCTAAATGCTAGAGGTTCGTTCTCTCTCTCTCTCTCTCTCTCTCTCTCTCTCTCTCTCTCAGGGAAAATTGAAAAAAAGCTTCTCTACATACAACATAGCCTAAATGCTAAAGGTTCTCTCTCTCTCTCTCTCTCTCTCTCTCTCTCTCTGGACAAATAGAAAATGCTTTTCTACAAACAAAATAGCCTAAATGCTACTCTCTCTCTCTCTCTCTCTCTCTCTCTCTCTCTCTCTCTTCGTGGGAGGCTTTAAAGGACCAGATTAAGAGGGTCATCAGTGTCCTCACGCACAAATAAAGGAGAGATTGACTTCATTATAGTACTGGCTATATGCAGAGGAGTTCCCAACTTTGCACATTTTAAAATAAGCAATTAGATACAATGCTCCCTTTTCCGTCCATGAGAGAGAGAGAGAGAGAGAGAGAGAGAGAGAGAGAGAGGTGGGGGTCAAAGAAATAAAAGGAGAAAAAGGAAAAAAATCATTATGGAAATGAATGGAATTAAAAGGAGAGAGAGAGAGAGAGAGAGAGAGAGAGAGAGAGAGAGAGAGCATATCTACAAGAATATATACCAATACAAATGGTCTATTCTAATTGTATAAAATATATGAAATCAAATAAGAACAAATGGACGCATTGTAAAAAAAAAGAAAAAAAAAATCCAAAATAAAAATAAAAAATAATTTTGTGAATCTTCTAGACTATCCAAAAATCATTTCATCATAAAAGAAATAGTGTTATTCTATGCTCCATTAACAAAATCTCCGAGCAGGAAAAAATTGGCATAACTACGATGAATGCAAACCGAAAAACCACAATATGAAAGCATCTGTAGAACATCATAAAGCCAACGGTACCCTTACAAAGTGTCGCATTATAAACATCAACAAAAGATTACATTTAATATAACATCAATGAATGAATAAATCAGAGAAATAAATACATCACCGCCAACGGTCGCAGAGTAAGCATCAACAAAAGCTAACATCTAATATAACATCAATGAATAAATAAATCAGGAGAAATGCCAACGGTGGCATTGTAAACATCAACAAAAGATCCCATCTAACATAACATCAATGAATAAATGAATCAGATAAATAAATACATCGGATAAATGTCAACGGTCGCATTGTAAACATCAACAAAAGATCCCATCTAATATAACATTAATGAATAAATAAATCAGAGAAATAAATACATCGGAGAAATGCCAACGGTCGCATTGTAAACATCAACAATAGCTCACATTTAATATAACATCAATGAATATATAAATCAGAGAAATAAATACATCGGAGAAATGCCACCGGTTGCTGTATAAAAATCAACAAAAGATCACACCTAATATAACATCAATGAATAAATAAATCAGAGAAATAAATACATCACCGCCAACGGTCGCACAGTAAGCATCAACAAAGGCTAACATCTAATAAAAAATCAATGAATAAATAAATCAGGAGAAATGCCAACGGTGGCATTGTAAACATCAACAAAAGATCCCATCTAATATAACATCAATGAATAAATAAATCAGATAAATAAATACATCAGAGAAATGACAACGGTGGCATTGTTAACATCAACAAAAGCTAACATCTAACATAACATCAATGAATAAATAAACTAGAGAAATAAATACATCGGAGAAATGCCAACGGTCGCATTGTAAACATCAACAATAGCTCACATCTAATATAACATCAATGAATAAATAAATGAGAGAAATACCAACGGCACCCTTACAAAGTGTCGCAGTATAATCAACAAAAGATCACATCTAACATAACATCAATGAATAAATAAATCAGAGAAACGGGAGACCTAGAAAAAAAGGCCTGGAAAAAGGGCCTGGAATATCTTCAAAGGCGGCAACCCTTCATGCTCAGGGCTATTTTCTCCTCTCCTCCATTTCTTAATAGAAAAGGAACACTTAGGCCTAATCATAATGATGCCTTCACATGCAAGGCTCCAGGCAGACAAGTATGTGTGTGTGTGTACACAAAAGATCACACTCTAGATCCCTTCATCAGCATTCAAAGGAATGTCACCAATCTAATTATTATTATTATTATTATTATTATTATTATTATTATTATTATTATTATTATTATTGTTGTTGTTGTTGTTGTTACCCAAGCTACAACCGTAGTTGGAAAAGCAAGATGCTATAAGCCAAAGGGCTCCAACAGGGAAAAATAGCCAAATGAGGAAAGGAAATATGGAAATAAATAAACGATATAAGTAATGAACAATTAAAATAATAAATTCTAAAAACATTAACAACATAAAAACAGATGTTCATTACTTTATATATCGTTTATCTATTTCCTTTCCTCACTGGGCTATTTTTCCCTGTTATTATTATTATTACTAGCTAAGCTACGACCCTAGTTGGAAAAGCAAGATGCTATAAGCCAAAGGGCTCCAACAGGAAAAAATAGCCCAGGGAGGAAAGGAAATAAAGAAATAAATAAACGATATAAGAAGTAATGAACAATTGAAATAATATATTTTAAAAACATTCACAACATAAAAACAGATGTTCATTACTTTATATATCGTTTATCTATTTCCTTTCCTCACTGGGCTATTTTTCCCTGTTATTATTATTATTGCTAGCTAAGCTACGACCCTAGTTGGAAAAGCAAGATGCTATAAGCCAAAGGGCTCCAACAGGAAAAAATAGCCCAGGGAGGAAAGGAAATAAAGAAATAAATAAACGATATAAGAAGTAATGAACAATTGAAATAATATATTTTAAAAACATTCACAACATAAAAACAGATGTTCATTACTTTATATATCGTTTATCTATTTCCTTTCCTCACTGGGCTATTTTTCCCTGTTATTATTATTATTACTAGCTAAGCTACAACCCTAGTTGTAAAAGCAATATGCTATAAGCCCAAGGGCTCCAACAGGGAAAAATAGCCTAGTAAGGAAAGGAAATAAGGAAATAAATAAACAATATAAGAAGTAATGAACAATTAAAATAAAAGATTTAAAAAACATTAACAACATTCAAACAGATATTTCATATATAAACTATATAAGGACTTATGTCAGCCTGTGCAACATAAAAACATTTGCCGCAAATTTGAACTTTTAAAGTTCTACTGATTCAACAACCCGATTAGGAAGATCATTGCACAACTTGGTCACAGCTGGAATGCTGCTTTTTTTTCTGGAAGAGTTGTTTTACGAGGAAATACGAGTAATATACAGTATACTGTATATCTAACTCATATACTCCTTACCTTCGTCAAGGGAGTTGGGAGGAGGTTATGCTTTCGATCCTGTTTCTCCGTTTGCCTGTTTGTTTGTTTGTGAACAACTTCCTGCATAATTTTATTCACAGAGTAGTGAAACTTTCAGGGTTCAATTGTTATTTTGAGATGTGGAGAGATTAAATTTATAAAGTCCTAGGTCAAAGGTCAAGGTCAAGGTCGAGAAATGGCCAGTTTGTGTGTGAGCAACTATCTGGCCACAATTCTATTCATACAGTAGTGAAACTTTCAGGGATTAATTGTTATATTGAGACGTAGATGTGATTGAGTTTTGAAAGTCCAAGGTCAAAGGTCAAGGTCGAGCAAAAGGTCGATTGAATTAACCCTAACCTTAACCCCAAGTTCGCACATGGTGGTCATACACACACACTTCATATATACCTAGGGTGTAAATTGATTCTGGGAAAAGCAAGCTGGTTTCAAGAAATAATTTGCCGTAGCGGAGCTCTGCACTCTCAGAGTACTTTTCTAGTCTGTTATTGTGATCATTACCTATAAAACACAAAATCATGTTATGCTTCTTGCACTGTTTTATTCCCTTTCTGTGTTTGTTGCTTCGCAAGATTACACAAATATTCATTAGTAGATTTTAAGGAGAAATTTTTATCAATGGTGGCCATCGCCACTGGAAAAAAAATACTTGGGAATATTTCAGTAAAGATCCGAAAAGAAACCTTCTATGAGACACACGCTCAAATTTTTGGTCAATTTTTTTAAGTCAAATTATTTGACATGAATTTGATTGTGTGTGGCGTAATTTGATAGTCTAAAAGGTTTGATGTCAATTTTTTACTGATCTGATTTCGGTAGATATTTTTTTGAGCCAACGTCAAATAATTTGACATAAAAAAATTTGACCAAAAATTTGAGCGTGTGTGGGCCGCTTAAGAGTGGATAGATTAGCCTTGAGTGAGGGGCTTTGATGTCTCTGAAAAAGTTAAGTTAGTTGCAATGGGTAAATTCACGCCAAGATTATAAAAAAATTTAATCTTATGGGACACAAAATACCCGAGTTAATACTAAGGAAGTAATATAAAATTCAGATGAGAATGTTTAAGAGAGATGAGGTATGCATTAGTAATTAAATATAAACATACGAATTCAACCCTTCACCGCTTCAATAATTTCAAAACACCCTTTTTCATAATTGTCCATAACAATGTCTACTTTCCGATATATATATATATATATATATATATATATATATATATATATATATATATATATATATATATATATATTTATATATATATATACATATATATATATATACTATATATATATATATACTGTGTATATATATATATATATATATATATATATATATATATATATATATATATATATACATACATACATACATACATACATACATATATATATATATATATATATATATTTATATATATATATATATATATAAATATATATATATATATATATATATATATATACACATATATATCTACTTATATATATACGTGCGTATAAATCAGAAGAAAAAGTGATGCTCAGATGCAAAAGAACCACGAGGAGAATGAAAATAAAAAATATAAGATTACATCTGGACTAGATTCGTGATACTTCTTTATATTTATATATATATATATATATATATATATATATGTATATAAATATATATATATATATATATATATATATATATATATACATATATGCACATATATATATATTTATATACATATATATATATATATATATATATATATATATGTATATAAATATATATATATATATATATATATATATATATATATATATATATATATATATATATATGTATATAAATACATATATATATGTGTATATATATATATATATATATATATATATACATATATATACATACATATATATATATATATATATATATGATGTAATGCTGAGCGGCATTGGCAAACGTATGACTACACGGTCTCTCCCTGTCCCTCTGGTAGAGGGAGAGGGTGCAGTCAAACCCTAGTGAGAGGGAGTACACCAAGAGGTACGCTCTGACACCACGTGTGGGTATGCATCGCTACCTAAATTATTGACGGGTCGCGTATACTAGTATCTTATTATTTTGCACACGACACACAATACCCTTCTGTGAAAATGGCACATTTATCGAAGTCACTATTTTGCTTTTATAACAAAGGTTTTGGCGATGTGTTATTCTTGTTTTTTTTTTTCATTTTTCATTTCTGTCAGATGGCGAAAAAGTTATAGTTTCCATATATATATATATATATATATATATATATATATATATATATATATATATATATATAACTAAAAAATTTTGTGGGAGTATGTATGGATGAATGTATGATGTATGCAAGTATGTATGTATGAATATATTTATCCATTTAGGGATAATAATTACTAGGTAGGAAATATTGCAAAACAGGTGTTTTCTACTGCTAAACGGCTAAACGAAAAGCATAATTGTAACTTCCATTATATAAACATGATGATATATGGAATAACTAAACCTTATTTCAAAGGTACGTACGTAGATGTCTATTCTAGAAATTCACTAATATTCATATGTATTTTGGCTTTCAAGTTCTCTTATGAAGACATCCCCTTTGGTAATGAATATTAAATTTTCCTGAGTCCCCTTGCTTCAAAGAGGTTACCCTCTTCATACATTTGCTTTTAATAATGTGTATTATTGGTGCATCACCTGTGATTTAGTGTAAACTATTGAAATTTATATATCTATATTTCTCGAATTTAGATTTCCCCATTTTATACCTGAATAATCTAATGTGTAAATTAATCAAAGCTTATATACTCTTTTAATTTTCATCATATTTTACCTTGACTAAAATTGTTAAATGTTAAAGGTGTCTGGTTTCAGTTCCATTTTCATCAGAATAAATGCTTACCAGAACGTCAGGTGAGCAAGTCAAACTCTCCATTCTGCTGCCCAACCACAGCAGTGGCCTTCCCAGTAAACAGCTTATACTCACGGTCCAGGGCTGGGATCGATCTGCTGCCATGCGAATGCTAAGCAAACACGTTACCACTGTACTAGCCAGGAGTTTGAGTTTTTTTTTTTTTTTTTTTTTTTTTGAAGATTTAATCAAAATCTAACATTACTTTCAATTTTTTATTTATTTTTTTTTTTTTTAGATTTTATCAAAAATATAAATTCTTCTAAAAACCATGCTTAACCTACACATCTCTAATCTAACATAACCTAACCTCACATTCAACTTAAAATTAAATAAAATCCTAACCTAAACGAAGATAGAGGAATCTGCACCAGCCTTGATATTGCGAGCAAGAGAAGCATCACCCCTACAATACAGCGTAGCAACTTTCTTAGGAAAATCAAAATGTTCAGCGCTAGTCCTATGTAAAAATTATAATCTGGTTTCATCCAATTTTCTGGTAAAACAGCCTCTGCTTAACGACTGACTCATCCCGGGTCCCTCACTGCAAGTTCCTCTATCCTTCACGTCATTTAATAAGCATTATGGCCAGGCCGAGTAACCCAAGGAGGGTTCCCACGGAAAAGGGAGGCTGGAAGCTGGTTTTCGGTCTCAAGATGAGGTCCATTTGTAGTCTTTTCTCTCTCTCCCTTTTGCCTTCATCTGCATATGTTCTTTTCCTTTTGCTGTTTTCAGGTGTGGTTTAATTTAGTTTGTTCTGGTTGGGTGAATTAAGTTCGTCTCTGGTGGAGAGTGAACTAATTCCTTTATAGAATCTTGCTAGATGAATTAGGTTCGTCTCTGGTAGAGTTGAACTAATTCCTCTTAAGGCTTTTGCTTGTTGAATTAGGTTTGTCTGTGGTGGCGTTAAACTAATTCCTTTATAGACTTTTGCTAGGTGAATTAGGTTCGTCTCTGGTGGAGGGTGAACTAATTCCTTTTTAACTCTTGCTAGGTGAATTAGGTTCGTCTCTGGTGGGAGTGAACTAATTCCTTTATAGATTCTTGCTAGGTGAATTAGGTTCGTCTCTGGTGGGCGTGAACTAATTCCTTTATAGATTCTTGCTAGGTGAATTAGGTTCGTCTCTGGTAGAGTTAAACTAATTCCTCTTTAGACTTCTGCTAGGTGAATTAGGTTCGTCTCTGGTGGAGGGTGAACTAATTCCTTTATAGATTCTTGCTAGGTGAATTAGGTTCGTCTCTGGTGGGAGTGAACTAATTCCTTTATAGATTCTTGCTAGGTGAATTAGGTTCGTCTCTGGTGGGAGTGATCTAATTCCTTTATAGATTCTTGCTAGGTGAATTAGGTTCGTCTCTGGTGGAGGGTGAACTAATTCCTTCATAGATTCTTGCTAGGTGAATTAGGTTCGTCTCTGGTGGGAGTGAACTAATTCCTTTATAGATTCTTGCTAGGTGAATTAGGTTCGTCTCTGGTGGAGGGTGAACTAATTCCTTCATAGATTCTTGCTAGGTGAATTAGGTTCGTCTCTGATGGGAGTGATCTAATTCCTTTATAGATTCTTGCTAGGTGAATTAGGTTCGTCTCTGGTGGAGGGTGAACTAATTTCTTCATAGATTCTTGCTAGGTGAATTAGGTTCGTCTCTGGTGGGAGTGAACTAATTCCTTTATAGACTCTTGCTAGGTGAATTAGGTTCGTCTCTGGTGGAGGGTGAACTAATTCCTTTATAGATTCTTGCTAGGTGAATTAGGTTCGTCTCTGGTGGGAGTGAACTAATTCCTTTATAGATTCTTGCTAGGTGAATTAGGTTCGTCTCTGGTGGAGGGTGAACTAATTCCTTTATAGATTCTTGCTAGGTGAATTAGGTTCGTCTCTGGTGGAGGGTGAACTAAATCCTTTATAGATTCTTGCTAGGTGAATTAGGTTCGTCTCTGGTGGGAGTGAACTAATTCCTTTATAGATTCTTGCTAGGTGAATTAGGTTCGTCTCTGGTAGAGTTAAACTAATTCCTCTTAAGGCTTTTGCTAGTTGAATTAGGTTCGTCTGTGGTGGGGTTAAACTAATTCCTTTATAGATTCTTGCTAGGTGAATTAGGTTCGTCTCTGGTAGAGTTAAACTAATTCCTCTTAAGGCTTTTGCTAGTTGAATTAGGTTCGTCTGTGGTGGGGTTAAACTAATTCCCTTATAGACTTTTACTAGGTGAATTAGGTTCGCTTGTGCTGGGGTTAATCTAATTTCTTTATAAACATTTGCTAGGTGAATTAGGTTCGTCTCTGTTGGGGGCATACTAATACCTTTATAGACCATTGCTAGGTGAATTAGGTTCGTCTCTAGGGAGGTGTAAAATAACTCCGTTATGGACTCTTCCTGGGTAAATTAGGTTCGTCTCTGGTATGGTTAAACTAATTCCTTTAAAGACTTTTGCTAGGTGAATTAGGT
Organism: Palaemon carinicauda; assembly: GCF_036898095.1. NCBI lineage: Eukaryota > Metazoa > Arthropoda > Malacostraca > Decapoda > Palaemonidae > Palaemon > Palaemon carinicauda. The sequence goes on along the minus strand of NC_090745.1, from coordinate 119,692,564 downwards.
TCGTCTCTGATAAGGGCAAACTAATTCCTAGATTTTGAGTTCGAATTTCCTCTGATATATGATGCAATATTTGTACGAGACAGAGATTCGTCTATTTAGCCCTATCATACAAGAAGAAATAAGGCGAATAGACAATTATCCTGCATCCTTTAGTGTTGGAAACCTCTCTACACACGAAAATCCATCTGAAGCCTTTTGCAACATATACAACAACGTCAGATTATTATCTTTACACCGGAACAATTTCCACATATCAATCTATACCTAAATTTGACCAAAGTTTATGACAATGTTTTGGCTCTCTCAGTTTTCGCAAAACCAATTTATATCTATCCATGGAGCTTTGATCTATGAATTTTTGGGCTATTTACCAAGGCGCTGGGGCCTATGAGGCCATTCAGCGCCCGTGTAACCTGGGGGAGTACTGTAGTTACACTATGAAGTAAAATACATAGATATTGGACAGCTCTCTCGGTTTTCGCAAAACCACTTTTATATTTTTCCATGGAGCTTTGATCTATGAATTTTTGGGCTATTTACCAAGGCGCTGGGGCCTGTGAGGCCATTCAGCGCCCGTGTAACCTGGGGGGACCCTGTAGTTGCACTATGAAGTAAAAATCATAGATATTGGACAGCAAGAAAGGAAAAAATAAAGCGGAAACGAAGGTAAAGTAGAGAGATATAAAGCAAGTGAAACTTCAGGAAAGAGTAATGCCTACAGTGCAGAGCCCGAGGGGCACTGATAGCAATACTCCTTATAACAGATATCTTGCTACAGAGAAAGAGGGTCTCACCCTTAATTGGAATTGCATTGAATAATTAACCAACTAAGGGTACACTCAGGCACAGTATTCTATCTTATTTCTCTTGCTTTTGGTTTGTTAAATTCTTATAGTTTATACAGGAGATATTTATTTTAATATTGTTATTCGTCTTAAAATATATTATTTTTCCCTGTTTCCTTTCCTCACTGGGCTATTTTCCCTTTTGGAGACCCTGGGCTTATAGCATCCTGCTTTTCCAACTAGGGTTATAGCTTAGCAAGTAATAATAATAATAATAATAATAATAATAATAATAATAATAATAATAATCATAATTACGTATGTGCGCGTCTGAATAAGGTCATCGAAAGTGAAAACTAATCAAAAGATTTCAAATGAATAATTAAATAGGTAGGTGATATTGGCATCAAGGTAAATTATAATTAAAAATAAATGAATAATTAAATAGGTACGTGATATTGGCATCAAGGTAACTTAGATTTCAAAATAAATGAACGATTAAATAGGTACGTGATATTGGCATCAAGGTAACCTAGATTTCAAAATAAATGAATCATTAAATAGGTAGGTGATATTGGTATAAAGGTAACCTAGATTTCAAAATAAATGAATAATTAAATAGGTAGGTGATATTGGCATCACGGTAACTTATATTTCAAAATAAATGAATAATTAAATAGGTACGTGATATTGGCATCAAGGTACCTTAGCTTTCAAAATAAATGAATAATTAAATAGATACGTGATATTGGCATCAAGGAAACTCTCCACGGTATAACAACACAATATTGTATAGGTTATAACACCTTCTTAAAAGGAAAAACGTTCTACATAAAAGATTTTCTGAAATTACGTCATAAAATGTTCTATTTGAGGCGCTGTTATAAAATTCAGCGAATTTGAATAATTCAACGTTTATAGCACCACATGATGACTACTAAGACTATCATTTTGTAAGAATGCGATATTTGAACACAGCAAGAGCATCGAAAATCTTTACGGTTTCGGAATCTTGTTATGGGAATTGAATTTATTTTTGTCAAAATGGCTTACTATGTATTTATATACCTAAATTATATTTAATTAATTATTTTATTGTATTCAATGCTATGAATGAAACACAAACAAATATAAAAAACAGTAATTAACAAAAGAAAACAAGTGCATTTCCAAGATTTCTAACGACAGCGGCCTACTGGATAGCTCAGTGGTAACGTGTTCGCCTAGCATTTGCATAGCAGCAGATCGATCCCAGCCAGGGGCTGTGAGTTTAAGATTCGCATGGCAGTAGATCGATCCCAGCCCGAGACTTTGAGTTTGAACTTTTTACTGCTGTGGTTGGGCACCACAGTGGGGGTTTGGGCTGGACCAGCTGACGTTTTGGTGAGCATCTATTCTGATGAAACTAGAACTGTACCAGACCAGTCGGCATATATATATATATATATATATATATATATATATATATATATATATATATATATATATATATATATATATATATATATATATATATATATACACATATATATATATATATATATATATGAGAGAGAGAGAGAGAGAGAGAGAGAGAGAGAGAGAGAGAGAGAGAGAGAGAGAGAGAGAAATGGGGAGGAATCAACTCTACCAAAGATTTCAGTATCGTATGATCATCCGCTGCGCTGATATTCCAATATGACACGAAAATTAATCACACAATCAACCCCGAGGCTTTTGCAATTTCTGTTCCAATCTCAGTTACCTGAGCTCGTGATCCCTCTAGCTAAATTACATAAAAAAGGGATACAAAAAATGATACGATCTGTGCTACAATGACTATTACATTTACATTAGTAATACACAAGCCATTTTATTTTGCATTGAATAGAGTTTAGTGCACATAAATCAAGTTTCGTATTATCCAATTCATCATCTCCTCCTACGCCTATTGACGCAAAGGGCCTCGGTTAGATTTCGCCAATCTTCTGTATTTTGAGTTTTTTATTTCAATACTGCTCATTTCATCATCTCCAACTTGGCGCTTTATAGTCCTCACCCATGTAGGCCGGAGTATTCCAACTCTTCTAGTTACTAGTGGAGTCCAGCTGAACAATTACAGAGAAAAATTCTAGTTCCTTGTGGAGTCTGGCTGAACAATTACAGAGAAAAATTAATTTTTTAATTGCAAACAAATATCGGTGATATTTTTACTTAGTTCAATATAAAAACTACCCCTAAAAAGGATTATTTACCAATCAAGATTTTACTCATTCTTACAGTCTTAGTTTGTTGTTCTCTCTTCATTTGCTATTCATTTATCGGCTTACATTAATTTTCTTTGAATGAATGGGGTTTAAAATATTGATTTAATTGTCCGAAATGTCGTAAATATTGCGTGCGTGTTATATTCATTAAGATTGGTAAATATTGAATGTATAATAGTACTAGAAAAATACATTCCTAAATTATTTATTTGTTTGCTTGAAAAGAAACTTATCTGTCATAGTACTCCATATATATATATATATATATATATATATATATATATATATATATATATATATATATATATATATATATATATATATATATATACATATAAAATGTATGTATAAACACATATACATACATATATATATATATATATATATATATATATATATATATATATATATGTATGTATGTATGTATGTATGTATACACACACATATATATATATATATATATATATATATATATATATATATATATATATATATAAGTATACATATATAAATATATATGTGTATGTGTAAGTTTGTTTTTGTGTGTTTTATCCCTATGTATAGCAAGAAATGAGCGTAATGTTTTAAGACTGTATTCAAATGGACATACATAGACCTCCTATACCTACGAAGTCTGAGGCCAGCCACCATCTCCATCTCTTAGCGCAAATGCAACAAAAGGCACAGAAGACACGAACGTCCGGGGGAACTATGGCACAGGCCATATAAGCCAGGTTTACGATGCCATCAGTCAAGGAGCGACTCGAGGCACTTGCGTAACCACAGACGTCGAGAGAGTAACCGCACAGCCACGAGAACAATTCCAAGGGTTTGCAACGTGTGTCAATGGCATTCAGGGATGAGAGGCAACATAGACACTAATGTGTTGGCACTTAATGATTCGTCTTCAGAACATGGCATATACAATTATCTTTTATTTTAATAATGTTACTATTCCTAAAATATTTTATTTTTCCTAATTTCCTTTCCTCACTGGGCTATTTTCCCTGTTGGGGCCCCTGGGCTTATAGCATCCTGCTTTTCCAACTAGGGTTGTAGCTTAGCATATAATAATAATAATAATAATAATAATAATAATAATAATAATAATAATAATAATAATATGTTTGTTTGTTTGTGAACAACTTCCTGGCCACAATTTTACTCATATAGTGAAACTTTCAGGGATTAATTATTTTGAGACGTGGGAGTGATTACATTTTGAATGTCATAGGTCAAAGGTCAAGGTCAAGGTCGAGTTATAGGTCAACCCAATTAACCCTAACCTTAACTCCATGTTTGCAAATGGTTGTCACAGCCTTCAAATACACCAAAGATCTAAATTGATTCTGGTAGAGGCAAGCTGGTTTCGAGAAATAAGCTGCCATGACGGAGGTCAGCACTTTCAGAGTGCTTTTCTAGTTATAAAATGTTATTTTACGATTACGTTCGATATGCATCGACAGTATTATTTGTCGTGTTTTGCCCAGTTTTGAAATTCAGAAGACACGAGAAGAGATGAGAGGTGTCTTTAAGCGTGGGCGTGTGTGTGTGTGTGGGTGTGGGGGGTGTGGGGGGGGCTGGGGGGGGGGTGTTGGGGGGGAGGAGAAACATGGTTGTTACATAACACTAGCCTCCACTGCATTATTTATTAGACATGAAATGGAAGGCAAAAGGATCCTGGCAAAAAAAAAAAAAAAAAAAAAAAAAAAAAAAAAAAAAAAAAAAAAAAAAAAAAAAAAAAAAGCAAATATACTTGATAAAATTCAAAATCAGTATTTAATTTAACAAACCATAAATAACTACATGCTAATGAATATCACTTACACTTAATGCAGATTCTAATATACAAATACATCTCTTATTTTTCAAAGAATGAACTCATTTAACAGTAATAAAAGCTTTTAAATAATAAAAAAAAATTATAAACACGGAGTCATAACAGACCATAGCGAACAAGGCTGAGCCCCACCATTATAATGAATAATGCCTTTAACCAATTTAAAATTCTAGAGGGTATGCTCCCACCGATTAATAATTCACAAACGCTATAAAAGGCTCTTAAAAATTAAAATTTCTGCAGGTTTTTCATTCAGCATCCCGCCTTCACGTTTCAAAACATGTATACGTAATTTTGCTTTTTTTTATGAAGTATATAGACATCATAAAACAGATTAATGCGTTCAATTACGTTTTTTCTTTCTTCCACATATTCGAATAAGAGAAATTTTAAAATAACGTTTCAGAGATATACAAAAACTATTTTATTTCAGAAGAAAAGTTTTTTTTCCCAACAGCTTAAATAAATATGAAGTGATCTAGTGGTAACGTCTCTGCCTGGTGATTATAGTCCTGCTCAAACCCATTAGTTTCTTGTAGTGTCTGCAACCTCACTATTCTTATGATCTAAGAAGCCTATAGGTCAGCAGCAGCCATTGCCTGGCCCTCCCTGGTCTTAGCTTGGGTGGAGAACGGCTTGGGAGCTGATCATATGTATACATGGTTAATCTCTTTGCCCTGCTTGTTAGGGCAATGGAACTGATCCTTGCCTCTGCCATTCATGAGCGCCCTTTAAAATTTTTTTAAAGCGAGAGTCGAACTCAAATTTTTTTAAAGCGAGAGTCGAACTCAAAAACCGAAATAGGTACACTTCAAGCAGAAGCATGAATAAAATCATGTTGTTTATACAAGATAACATTATCTGAAATACTAATAAACGCCAGTAGGGATGAATCAATCTGGGATTATGGGTAGAGTGAGTCATAAGCTTCTCACCGGAGTGGCTTAGAATATCGAGAAGAAAAATAGCATTGTTGGAAACCTCGCGATGATGAAAAACATACAAACACATTATATATACATATATATATATATATATATATATATATATATATATGTATATATATATATATATGTATATATATATATATATATATATACTGTATATATATATATATATATATATATATATATATATATATATATATATATATATATATACTGTATATATATATATATATATATATATATATATATATATATATATATTCACATTTATGTATGTATATATATATATATATTTATTTATATATATATATATATATATATATATATATATATATATATATATATATATATATATATATATACATTCTAATTAGTGAAACCACCAATGAACTTCCCTCTGTACAGTTTTTGATTTGGAAAAGATACACTACCATGAATCTTTCTTATTGCATGGAATATTATTATTAATATTATTATTATTATTATTATTATTATTATTATTATTATTATTATTATTATTATTATTATTTTTATTATTATTCGTATTATTATTATTATTAAATGCTAAGCTACAACCCTGGCTGAAAAACCAGGATGCTATAAGCCCAGGGGCCCCAACAGGGAAAATAGCCCAGTGAGGAAAGGAAATAAAGAAAAATAAAATATTTTAAGCATAGTAACAACACTAAAATAATTATTTCCTATAATAAACTATAACAACTTTAACAAAACAAGAGGAAGAGAAACTAGATATAAGTGTGCCCGAGTGTACCCTCATGCAAGAGAACTCTGACCCAAACCAGTGGAAGACCATGGTACAGAGGCTATGGCACTACCCAAGACAACAGAACAATGGTTTGATTTTGGAGTGTCCTCCTAGATGAGCTGCTTACCATAGCTAAAGAGTCTCTTCTACCCTTACCAAGAGTAAAGTAGCCACTGAACAATTACAGTGCAGTAGTTAACCCCTTGGGTGAAGAAGAATTCTTTGGCAATCTCAGTGTTGTCAGGTGTATGAGGACAGAGGAGATTCTGTAAAGAATAGGCCAGACTATTCAGTGTCTGTGTAGGCAAAGGGGAAGAACCGTAACCAGAGAGAGGGATCCAATGTAGAGCTGTCTGGCCAGTCAAAGGACCCCATAACTCTCTAGCGGTAGTATCTCGACGGGCGGTTGGTGCCCAGGACAACCTACTACCTACTAAATAATTGCAAATGTGTACATAAGCCCTTTATTAACAAAAGTGTGTATTCCCCAAATTTAACAATATATGATAAATTTTCATTATTCTAACATGTTGCTTTATTTCATACACAAGCTTAAGCTTTCACGTAAAAAAAATTCAAGCGATAAATTAAAATGAATGTGTGAAAATTGTCTATCACGGCTAAAGCTGTATTTTGAAAAGGCTATTAAGACCTAAGACTTCTTTTGGAAAAGGCCATGAAATTCGAGCATAATGTTAAGTCTTTAACAAAATAATAATAAAAAAATACATTTTTGCTAAATTTGCTTTCAAAGGCTTCGTCTTACGTTATGAAGGTCTAATAATTTACTATCCTGAACGAATATATTAGTTTAAAGCCGACAATTGAAAGATAATTTATTGTAAAAACTAATTTTCATAAAAAAATACTTTATTTTATTAAAATCTTTGAAAAGTAGCTTTCTTTCTTGATTTGAAGGGTTAGTTTCTTTGGTGGCTGCAACCTCACCACTATTATGAGCTAAGAAGGGGGTGGGGGGGAGCCTATAGGTCTATCTGCTGAATCATCAGCAGCCACTCTCCGGCCCTCCTTGGTCCTAGCTTGGGTGGAGAGGGGGCTTGGGCGCTGATCATATGTATATGTGGTCAGTTTTTAGGGCATCGTCCTGCTCGATCAGGCAATGTCACTGTCCCTTGTCTCTGCCATTCATGAGCTGTCTTTAAAGCCTTTAAAAGGGTAGAGTCATTATTACTTCCGTTTAACAGGAATTGAGGAAACTTAACTCCTATCTCTTGTAATTTGGAATTTATGTGGCAATTGCCTTAATAATAATAATAATAATAATAATAATAATAATAATAATAATAATAATAATAATAATAATAATAATAATAATAAGGATAAAAATAAAAACAAAAATAAATAATAACCATAATAATAAAAATAAAAACAAAAATAAATAATAATAATAATAATAATAATAATAATAATAAATAACAATAAAAATAAATAAATAATAATAAAAATAATAAAATAATAATAAAAATATAAAAATAAAAATAAAAATAATAACAACAACAATAATAATATCAACAACAACAATAATAATAATAATAATAATAATAATAATAATAATATACACGAAAACCATATACTTCACTCAGGGTCAAATTCAATCAGTATCATTTTCATTAAGCTTGTAAAAATATCATTAGAGTATTTAATAATATTAATAATGAGCGCAGCATTAATCACACCAATACTGTCCCAAATGATTTCACAAGATGTATGCCAAGATATATTAAAATTACAAGTACCATAAAACCACACAATAACATCCATAAAACTTCCAAAGCGAAAAATCTTTCCAATAAAAAAAACTAAACAAAATTAAGGAAAACAAAACACTTTTAACTTGGAAAACAAAAGGGGAAAAAAAAGGCCAATTGCCAAAGTTGCCTCAAAACTTTTCGACAGTCAAAACAGAAACCCACTTTGGAGAGATTATTCTCTCTCGGAAGTTGAATAAAAAAGAAAAGAAAAAAAAAGAAAAGAATTGCCAGTAATTGCATTCGCTACCGGAATCCTCAAAATACTTGGCAGTTCTTTTACTTTCTCTCGATTTGCTGTGATACGGAACGATAGTTTGGATTCCACGTCGTGAATTCAAAGCGGATCAATACGATGTTAATCTCGACGGAAAAAAAAAAAAAAAAAAAAAAAAAAAAGTTGGTATCGATGGACCATTGGCATTGTGATTCCTTTATTATTTTGATCATTAAATAGCAACATAAAACAAAAACAACAATAACGATATTAGTAACTTTGAAAGTAGTATGAGCGCAGACTTCCGCACGGCAGCATATTTCTCGAAACCTGCTTGCCTTTCCCAGAATCAATTTAGAACGCACGCGTATATGAAGTCTGTGTGACAACCATGTGCGAACTTTGGGCTGAAGTTGGGGTTAATTCGGTCGACATTTAGCTTGACCTTGACCTTTGACCCATAACTTTTAAAATTGAATCACATAAACCAACAAACGGACAAACAGACAAACAAGGGCGAAAACAAACCTTCAATACCAAAATCTAATAAGATTTACAGCAAACCAAAGCCATCTGATTTAAAGGCCACTCATGAATTACAGAGCCAAGCGACAGTGACATTGCCCTCATTAGCAAGACAATGCCTTAGAAACGGACCCTATATACATACGATCAGCGGCCAATCCCCCCTCTCCATCCAAGCTAGGACCAGGGAGGGACAGGCAATGGCTACTGATAGATCAACAGGTAGAACAATAGGTTCCCACTAAGCCCCTATTCTTAGATCACAAGGATGGTGAGGTTGCAGACACTACATGAAACTATCAAGCTGGACCGGGTCTCGAACCCCAGTCAAACAAGTCACCAGCCCAGTCGAAAGAGTTCTCTTGCTTGAGGGTACACTTGGGCACACTGTTCTATCTTGTTCCTCTTCCTCTTGGTTTGTTAAAGTTTCTATAGTTTATATAGGAGATATTTATCTTAATCTTGTTGCTCTTCTTAAAATATTTTACTTTTATTGGTTTCCATTCCTGACAGAGCTATTTTCCATGTTGGAGCCCCTAGGCTTATAGCATCCTGCTCTTCCAACTAGGGTTGTAGCTTAGCAAGTAACAACAATAATAATAATAATAATAATAATAATAAATAAATAAATAAATAAATAAAAGTACCAGTAAAAAAAAAATTCGCTGACGATACAAATTTTAAGCTAGGCCTCCCACCGTGTTTACACCTACCCGGAAAAAAAAAATATCATAATTAGTAAATATATACAATTAAATCCTGTTTAGGTCAAATTTATCAACAAAAGTCGCCTGTGTCGTCAAGAAACAAAAGACCATTTCTTCCCATAAGAGGAAAATAAGAAGATATTTTTTCCTGAAATCGGCAATATAAGAGGTTTAATAAAGTTATTATTATTATTATTATTATTATTATTATTATTATTATTATCATTATTATTATTATTATTACTTGCTAAGCTACAACGCTAGTTGTAAAAGCAGGACGCTATAAGCCAAAGGGCTCCAACAGGGAAAGTATCCAAGTGAGGAAAGAAAACAAGGAAAAACAATATTTTAATACAGTGACAGCATTAAAATAAACAATTCCTTTATAAACTATAAAAAAAATTAGCAAAACAAAAAGGAAGAGAAATAATATAGAATAGTGTGCCCGAGTGTACCCTAAAGCAAGAGAACTCTAACCCAAGACAGTGGAAAACCATGGTAAAGAGGTTTATGGCACTACCCAAGAATAGAAAACAATGGTTTAACTTTGGAGTGTCCTTCTAGAACAGCTGCTTACCATAGCTAAAGAGTCTCTTCAAACCTTACCAAGAGGAAAGTAGCCACTGAACAATTGCATTGCATTAGTTAACCCCTTGAGCGAGCAAGAATTTAAATGTTAGTATTGATGGCACATTGGCATCGTTATTTCTTAATAATTTTTATCATCTAAATGAGAACAAAAACAAAAACAAAAACAACAGCAACACTAATGACAACTAGAAGGGGAGGGGAGGGGGATGGAGTGGAGAAGGGGGGAGAGGGAAAGGGGGGATAAAGAAAAAGGAAGGTAAGACAACGATGGCAAGGAGGACTCCCATCAACTCTTTTAAATTGAACTTTTCCGTCTGCGAAAGAGATCTTTTGAAGATGGTTATTATTATAATAACATGGAGAAATCAAGTCGGTTTGTTTGATTTAGTATCATCTTTCGTGTTGACACACCGCTAACAGAAGATTCGAGTAATATTACAATATAATAATTCATATTTCGTTTATCAACAAGGATTCAATTCAAAATGATGATTACTTTTAGTAAATCCCCTTATGGAAGCTCTGAAGAGATTGCATATGCCACTCTGGCTGGAATTTGATGTATGGAGCATATGTTGAAAATGGACTACAATAATACAATTTGTACTTTTTATTCATTGATTGCAGAGAAGTTTTTGAGAAAGAGAGAGAGAGAGAGAGAGAGAGAGAGAGAGAGAGAGAGAGAGAGAGAGAGAGAGAGAGAGAGAGAGAGAGAGAGAGATTCACAAATATACAATGGTATTGCTGCTTAAAAATAATTGAAAGCTTTAAAATCTGTTATAACATTATATCTGAGAGAGAGAGAGAGAGAGAGAGAGAGAGAGAGAGAGAGAGAGAGAGAGAGAGAGAGAGAGATTCGCAAATATACAATGGTTGCCTAAAAATAATTGAAACCTTTAAAATCAGTTATAACATCATATCTGAGAGAGAGAGAGAGAGAGAGAGAGAGAGAGAGAGAGAGAGAGAGAGAGAGAGAGATTCACAAATATACAATGGTATTCTGCCTAATAATAATTGAAAGCTTTAAAATCTGTTATAACATTATATCTGAGAGAGAGAGAGAGAGAGAGAGAGAGAGAGAGAGAGAGAGAGAGAGAGAGAGAGAGAGAGATAGAGATTTTCACAAATATACAATGGCATTGTTGCCTAAAAATATTGGAAAACTTTAATATCATAAATTTATGACATCATATCTGAGAGAGTATGGGACCCATATCCTTCAAAATTAAGACAATTTATGCTATGGTTTCTTATTCTTTGAAGCTGAGAGTAAATAGCCAAAAATCATAAAATGGACTTCAAAATTTGATAGCTGCGGTGCAAAACAACCTTTGATCTGTTTTGATTATTTTAATTTTTTTCATTAACTAGAAAAAAATATGGATTAAAAAAGTAGATCAGGACCTTGAAAGTAATCAAATCAAATTTATACTATAAAAAATATGTAAAATATTTTTCACGCCTAAAATGTGGAGGATTAACAGACCACTTTACAATAACAAATAATAAAAAAAGAGGAATATTGTTTATGGCTTTCGAGGTGTAATGAACAAATAAACACCAGGATATTATTAAGCTTTAACGTGCATTTAATTTTCAATTAAAGGTAAAGTTTCCTGGTTTCAGTTCCAGTTTCATCAGAATAGATGCTCACCAGAACGTCAACCGGGCAAGCTCAAACGCCCCACTGTCGTGCTCAAACACAGCAGTGACCTCCCTAGTAAACAGCTCAAACTCACAGTCTAGCGATGGGATCGACCTGCTGCCAAGCGAATGCTTGGCAAACACGTTACTGCTGTACTAGCCAGTGGGCTGTTAAATCAATATTCGATAAAATGAAACATACATACACGTGTGGTTTTATACGGACCATTTTTTAAATTCAAAGTCTCATGTAAATTAAAAAAAATAAACTAGAAAAATATCAGCTAACAAAAACATCAATAGAAGTATATTGTTATTTGATACATGGATATCATAATGAATATAAAATTTTTTTGGATCAAGCAATTCTTTCATCTGACTTTTGTGGTTCTCAAAAAGGTCAAATGTGATCTATAAAAAGGAAAATTATTGGACTTGTGTAAGTAATTTAAATGAGAGTATTCAAAAGAATGCGTTATTCTTTAGTCTACTTTCCGTGAAATAGTCCTTAAAGAGAAAACTTCAATAATCATCTCTTTATATATTTAGCGTTGAGTGCAAGACAAAATTCAACTTGCTAACTAATAGAAGCTACTGTTGTGTTGAAGGATATATAAAGAAACTACCATTATAAAATTACAAGTATTCTATGTTATAAAAATGCACTCAAATTAAATACATCTCTCTCTCTCTCTCTCTCCTCTTCTCTCTCTCTCTCTCTCTCTCTTTCTCTCTCTCTCTCTCCTCTCTCTCTCTCTCTCTCTCTCTCTCTCTCTCTCTCATTAGAATTTAAGAAATATTTCCTGCAATATGAATAATCTGCATATAAACGAAAGATCCAATAGAAAACGAATTTGAGCTGCCTACAAATAAAGTAGATTTCCCACACAATGGTAATTTTGAAATGCAATTTAAAAGAAACAAGAAAATTTGTCTTTTTAATACAACCGTATGACGACAAACAATTCTGAACGCGAACCACGATTTCGCATTATATGCAAAAATTCTCAGGGAAGCGAAAGACCTTTTCTCTCTCCCCTTTATATTTTTGCAATTTACACCTCGCCCATCCATGGAAAAAAATGACGGGGGTGGTATCGAAAGAAAGCCCTAAAGACACTAAACGCCTAAACCCGTCAGATTCAGCCACTTTGATCTAAAGTTAGGAGAAAAATACAGAACATCAAAAGGACGAATGAGAATTGGTTTTAAAAACCAGGCGAGGCCAGATGCAGGCAGATTAGGAAATTGGAAAAAAACAAGAGCCAGTCGTCTAGGCTCTTTGTTTATCATGTTTATCACAAATAGCTGAATATTACGCGATATATTTTACGGTATTGTACCAACCGTGTGTCACACGATCGTACATAGTTCATTTTGTGTATATATTATGCTTGTATCTTCGCTCTTCCCTCGCACTAAAATGAACCAGATTAAACATGTCTGCTTTTCTCCTCTGTAACAGTGTCTGTTTTTCAAACATGAAATTTCTTGTTGCTTTGAGCTTTTGTATATAAAGGAGTGTTCTATAATAAATTTACTCAGTTGCTTTCAACCTGCCTTTGAGTCACAACCTTCTCTCGGCCCGTCACAGTATCGATAAACGAGGTATTAACAAGAGGAGTTAAGTATATTCATATCAATCATTTTCAAATTTTCTTTAGTAGATGATGAATGGAGAAGTATTCAATGAAAAGTTCAAGATAGAGACCACTAGCGAAATCTAATCGAGGCCCTTTGCGTCAATAGGTGTATGAGGAGATGAAGATGATGATGATGATAATGATTTATAAACCGGGAGATTCTTAGCACCCCGCTACATCCGGGGCTGGGGGCCATTCGGTCATTTTCGCTTTCCATAGACTGACTAAATCCAAACAGGATTCATTGGCTAAATTCATCAAGGGATAGCCAGTTCGTTGTGATGCGCAGTGCCTATCTAAATAAGGCAAGAGACTACTGCGGTATATCTTAGCAATCCATGATGATGATGATGATGATGATGATTTAAACTGCCTTGATATTGATAAATAGCAAGCACAGGCTCTTGCACAAATGCAGCCCGTAAGTCAGTTATGGCTGTGACAGAGAGATATCATATAGACACGAAGGACGGACAGGATGACGATGGGATGACAGCAACAAGACGACCGTGGCAGGAGTCCGAAGTCCGGACGAGGCATTGCAAAACAGACGTAGTCGACAATAACCCGGTTTTCCTCTTCGGTCCTAGAGAAATTTGATCTTTTCTTATTGAAGCCCGAGAAAGGATTTGTCTAAGATATCCATGTTTACCAACGGTTATATAAACGGATGAACAACTTGGCAGAGTAACGAGAATTTTGAGTGTGGAGGTAATGCACCCCTAAGGCCCCGAGCACACTAGCCACTCTGTGGCACCATAAGTGGCCGCGCAAAGTGGCGAGCCAGAGCACACTAGCCACATTTTAGGGCCACAAGTTGCGACCACATGTGGCGACCACATGTGGTTATGTTTTGAATACCCGGCCACATATGGTCGCCACATCGATATCACTAAATCTGATTAGCAGCCACATGTGGTCACCAGAGGTCGCTAGTTTGCTCTCAGACAGCCACAAAACACCGCCACAAAATGCGCTGTTTGTGGCGGGGACGAGCGACAGCTTGCCACAGTCGCGAGCCACAGACACAAGTGGGATCGGCAAAGCTTGAAAACAATAGGAACTTATGGGAGAAAATATCCCCGTAACAAAACGCAGCCACTTGTGGCTCTACAAAGTCGCCAGTGTGCTTAGACCCTAAATCTCGATGAAGTCACTGGCAGCAGGGGTATCGGATTGGGTTTATATCAATATTCAACCACAATCCAAGTAAAATACGGGATGGTTGATGGATTGCCATCAATCATCATCTCTGGCTGACTGATCATTCTATTTGGGCAATATTTTGATAGTTTATTACTTCTCTTGTAGTTTATTTATTTTCTTGTTTCCTTTCCTCACTCGGCTATTTCTTCCAGTTGGAGCCCTTGGTCTTATAGCTTCTTGCATCCAACTAAGGTTATAGCTTAAATTGAAATAATAATAATAATAATAATAATAATAATAATAATAATAATAATAATGGAAATTTGTAAGAAGGAAGTCTGTAGGCACTCAACAGTATAAGAAGGAAGTCTGCAGCACTCAACGGTACAATTGAGACAATGATCGATGCATTACTTTTACGCACGATAGTTAACAGAAAAGGTGTAAAGTTTTATAAATAAATGAATAAATATACTGTTTTTAGAATGATATATTGTTAATTTATTCTCATCATTTATTTATTTCCTTATTTTCCTTTCCTCACTGGGCTATTTTTCCCTGTTGGAGCC
>NC_090745.1:119665128-119667628 GCF_036898095.1 Palaemon carinicauda | reverse complement strand
TTTCTTTTAGCGATTCATATTTGCACAGACTCGCGGCGGTGCCCTTTTAGCTCGGAAAAGTTTCCGGATCGCTGAATGGTTGGACAAGATAATTCTAACCAATCAGCGATCAGGAAACTTTTCCAAGCTAAAAGGGCACCACTGCGAGTCGGTGCAAATATGCATCGCTAAAAGAAATGGACTATAGAATTTGCCCAAGTCAATCATGAAACACAATGACTACAGTTGGCGAGACTTATCTTTTTTATTCTAGATCAATATAGATTTTCATATATATTTATAAAATATTTTACATGAATTCCAATGTACCATGACACATACAGCTCTCTCTCTCTCTCTCTCTCTCTCTCTCTCTCTCTCTCTCTCTCTCTCTCTCTTCTCTCTCTCTCTCTCTCTCCACGCTTATGTTTATCAAGAAAATCTTAACAGAATTTTTCCAAATAAATTAAATAAATATATTTTCATAACCAAATAACCTTCAAAGTTATCATATACTTTTGCCTAACATCACACACACACAAACACAGAGAGAGAGAGAGAGAGAGAGAGAGAGAGAGAGAGAGAGAGAGAGAGAGAGAGAGAGAGAGAGAGAGAGAGAGAGAGAGAGAGAGAGAGAGAGAGAGAGTGGGGAAAGGTATTATCATTCCAATAGCATGAATGGCATCCATTTATGACTGATAAAACTCAAAAAATATATATCTTCAAAGTAATATATTTCTGTAACATCATGAAGAGAGAGAGAGAGAGAGAGAGAGAGGAGAGAGAGAGAGAGAGAGAGAGAGAGAGAGAGAGAGAGAGAGAGAGAGATTTAAGACTGCCTAATGTAACTCTCGAAAATATGCATCTTTAGTTGTATGTTTCTATCTAACATCATGAAGAGAGAGAGAGAGAGAGAGAGAGAGAGAGAGAGAGAGAGAGAGAGAGAGGAGAGAGAGAGAGAGAGAGAGAGAGAGAGAGAGAGAATTTAAGACTGCCGGATGGAACTCCTCTCTTAAATATATATCTTCAAAGTTACATATTTCTGCCTAACATCATAGAGAGAGAGAGAGAGAGAGAGAGAGAGAGAGAGAGAGAGAGAGAGATTTAAGACTGCCGGATGGAACTCCTCTCTTCAATATATATCTTCAAAGTTACATATTGCTGCCTAACATCATAGAGAGAGAGAGAGAGAGAGAGAGAGAGAGAGATTTAAGACTGCCGGATGGAACTCCTCTCTTAAATATATATCTTCAAGTTACATATTGCTGCCTAACATCATAGAGAGAGAGAGAGAGAGAGAGAGAGAGAGAGAGAGAGATTTAAGACTGTCGGATGGAACTCCTCTCTTAAATATATATCTTCATAGTTAAATATTTCTGCCTAACATCATAGAGAGAGAGAGAGAGAGAGAGAGAGAGAGAGAGAGAGAGAGAGAGAGAGAGAGAGAGAGAGAGAATTTAAGACTGCCGGATGGAACTCCTCTCTTAAATACATATCTTCAAAGTTACATATTTCTGCCTAACATCATGGAGAGAGAGAGAGAGAGAGAGAGAGATGAGAGAGAGAGAGAGAGAGAGAGAGAGAGAGAGAGAGAGAGAGAGAGAGAGAGAATTCCATCAGGAGAGATTTAAGACTGCCTGATGGAATTCTCTCTCTCTCTCTCTCTCTCTCTCTCTCTCTCTCTCTCTCTCTCTCTCTCTCTCTCTCTCTCCTAAGCGGCAGTGGCATGACCCAAGGAAATAAATATTAGACCGATGGAAGAAGAGACGACTAGACCTAATATAGAAAATTGCCGTTCACGATGGCGTGAGGCCCAGTCGTTCGATAAGGCTTATCGTACAGTATCCCGATAATTCAACTTATGAAATGTGAAAATTACTACCCTCCGAAATCGTGCAGCTTTGTGCAACGCTTATATGACGGGAGGTAACATCCAATCATGAGGTTGCAATCGAGCTTGTACCTATCTTCCCAAGAATCAGAGTTGCCAGGTTTTCCAATTGAGAAAAGGCCAACGTCTGGTAAACTGCAGCTTTAAAAGGCCAACCTAATAGTAAAAAAAGGCCGAAAATATATCCTTTAAAGCCAAACAATTTTAAAAAGGCCAAATTAAGGTATCTAGCACGAAAAGGGGCCAAATTTGGAGATTTCTGGCCAGAAAAAGGCCAACGTGGCAACCCTGCCAAGAATCTGTGTATTATTTAGTTTGCGTGTATGTCTCTTTGCAAGTTTTCATGTCTTTATACATGCAGTTCACATAGCAGTGAAGTTCATCTTCCTACGCCTATTGACACAAAGGGCCTTGGTTAGATTTCGCCAGTCGTCTCTATCTTGAGCTTTTAATTCAATACTTCGCCCTTCATCATCTCCTACTTCGCGCTTCACAGTCCTCAGCCATGTAGGCCTGGTCTTTCCAACTTCTAGTGCCTTGTGGAGCCCAGCTGAACTTTAGGTGAACTAATCTCTCTCGGGGAGTGCGAAAAGCATGCCCAAACCATCTCCATCTACCTCTCATCATGAT
>NC_090745.1:119655128-119657628 GCF_036898095.1 Palaemon carinicauda | reverse complement strand
GAAAGAAGCAGTCTATGATAAACGGAATAAGTGAGCCACGTGTGGTCGATTGGAGTGGTGTGAAGATGAAGGGGACGAGAGAGGTGGATGAAGGGAGAAGTGTAGGAGGAGGTGGGAAAGGCGCACCTGAGGGAACATTATGAATTAAAAACTAATAATGAATGAAAGGGAATTGGGGTAGTGTTAGCTATAAAAGCAGTAACATAAATATATGAGAGAGAGAATTAGTAATAAATCAGAGAAAGAGATTAAGAGAGAAACAATAAGGGTCAGAGGGCTGGTGATCTGTGAAGACGTGGCACCAGTGAGGGAATCAGTTTAAAATCTGGTGCCCTCCCCTATCAGGCGTTTTTCGCTGCGTTGGATATAGTTGAGTTATAAGATTACCATTAGCAGAGTAAAATTCAAGTGAGTATAATGAACTCGAGGTAGCCTTTACTCTCGCGTCCTCTCAAAATTAATGTTTTTATTTTATATTTCTCCAGAGAATATATATCTCTTGTAATGAGATATCCAACTTCTTATTCCCAATTTTTCCATTTGCTGTATTCTAGAATACTTAGAAGAGAATTATTTGTAAAGAGTGCAATAATAGTCTTCAGAAAAATAAATCAAAGACCAGATAGAGAAAAATAGGAAAGGGAAATATTGTTCCCGACTTCCAGAAACTTAGAATACTTCAGAATTAAGGATGTTGATGTAAAGAACTGTTGTTGTTCCACAACAAGCTGTTCCACTGATTCTGAGACCTAGCCAAAACTACACAGTAAATAACCAAAGCTCTTGCTTTTTTTATGAGGATTCAATTCGCCACACCGGTCACGAGGGTCGCCTTATAAAATTCAGGCTCATTATTTCATTTGATTCCAATATACCAAAATCAAATCCTGAATGCCTATCTACAAACTGACATCTTCCGAAATCTAGCACTTCTTGTCACTCACTAGACACACATTTGGTAGAATTTTCGCAAAAGATGTGAACCTAACATTTCACGAAAGCCTACAAACATCATCTTAAAAATGATAAAATACAGACATAGGTCTCAATCTCTCCCAATATCAAATAAATTGCTGCCAATCAAGAGGACAACAATTGATAAAATTTTCATAAGCAAATCATAATTTTTTTTTCGCAATCTTGCAGTCATACAAACTTTATCTAGGAAATAGCGTCCAACTGATTGTGTATTCATAAGAATAGATAAAAGAATAATACAGATCGCTCAAAACACTCATGTGGTGACCTGTTGATAACGCGTCCTTGTCTGGTGATCGCCAGACTGGGGTTCGAGTCCCGCTCAAACTCGTTAGTTCTTTTGGTCTCTGCAACCTCACCATCCGTATGAGCTAAAGATGTGGGTGGGGTTAGGGCAAGCCTACAGGTCTATCTGCTGAGTCATCAGCAGCCATTGCCTGACCCTCCTTGGTCCTAGCTTGTGCGGAGAGATGAGCTTGGGCACTGATCATATGTATATATGATCAGTCTCCAGGACATTATCCAACTTGATAGGGCAATGCCACTGTCCCTTGCCTCTTCCATTCATAAGCAACCTTTAAACATTTAAAACTTGTCTTGGGGTAATTTATGATTTAAATTTACTACAAGTGCTTAAAGCTTCTACCTGCTTTGCTAAAACGATATATATTCTTTTCTTCCTCACAACAGCAAAATCTTCATGTTTTCCTTATCCGCCTTTGATTAACATATATATCGGATGTCCCTGCCTTTGTTACCTTACCTGACAAAACTAAATCAAATGTGAGCGGTGAAATCAATGTCTCCGAAACCCAAGTGGAGCTACTTTAGCCACTATCCCCAAGAGCGGAAGGATGAAAGTTCCTTCTCGGGTAGGAGAACCACGTCAAAGAGCATACACACTGCGAAGACTGCCTTTTCTTTTCACTAGCAATAGCTATTCAATAGCCACATTTCATGTATACACTGCGAGGATGAGTATAATTATGGTATCAAAATCACCATTATCTTTTTATGGCTTAAAATTTTTCGCTTTTCAGTGAAAATAGAAAAATAATTTCAATCACTCTTACTTTTTTGACTTAAAAGTTTTCGTTTTTAAGTGAAATTAAAAATAGTTTCAATCACAATTACTTTTTATGACTTGAAATTTTCGTTTTTCATTGAAAATTGAAAATAGTTTCAATCACTATTACTTTTTTATGACTTAAAATTTTTCGTTTTTCAGTGAAATTGAAAAATAGTTTAAATCACTTTTCTTTTCTTTATGACTTAAGTTTTAATTTTTCAGTGAAAATTGAAAAATAGTTTCAATCACTATTCCTTTTAATGACTTAAAATTTTTTCGTTTTTCATTGAAAATGGAAAAAATAGTTTCAACCACTATTACTTTTTATGACAAAATTTTTCGTTTTTCATTGAAAATTGAAAAATATTTTCAACAACTATTAATTTTTTATGACTTAAAATTTTCGTTTTTCAGTGAAAAAAATTGGTTTAGAGGTCTACCCCACAAAAATAG
>NC_090745.1:119650128-119652628 GCF_036898095.1 Palaemon carinicauda | reverse complement strand
AAATAATAAACAATCAAAATAAAATATTTTAAAAACAGTAACAACATCAAAACAGACATTGCAAAAACACGCTATATCTCATCTGCTTCAGCCGTTTGTGGTAAGAAAGGAAAAAAACAAAAGCCCCTTAAAAAGACCTTTTTCTGGTTCGCTTTTGTTTTGTGATTACATGAATACATTCATATCCAAGGAAATAAGTTGCGGAGGGAAAATATGTGAAAGGTGAAGAACTGAACTCGCTCCCCTTCACGGTTTGTTGCGCTAGTGTAGCATAGGCGCGATTTAACTTGAAAGAATCCTGTATGCATTTGCATATATATATAGTATATATATATATATATATATATATATATATATATATATATATATTCACAGTATATTTATATATGAATATGTATATATATCAAATATGTATATATTATACATATATATATATATATATATATATATATATACATATATATATATACATATACAGTATATACATATTTATACATATAAATATATATACATATATATATATATATATATCATATACATACATATATTTGAATAATTATAAACACATACACGCACAGACACACACATATATATATACACACATATATATACATATATATATATATATATAATATATATATATATATATATATATACATATATACATATACACATATATAACAAAGATATTTTGTTTTAATTGTTCATTATAACTCTTACAGTTTATTCAGTTCCTTACTTCCTTTCCTCACTGGACTATTTTTCCCATTGGACTTACAGCACCCTGCTTTTCCATCTATGATTGTAGCTTAGCTAATAATAATAATAATAATAATAATAATAATAAATTCAGCCGTTTCTTGCCCATTGCAAGAGAAAGGCTTCAGACATGTCCTATTTATATCTGAGATTTAGCTAGTTTTCATCAATATGATGGCACTACGAATGCATGATGGTGGAAGACTTCTGTTTGATACCTCACAGCAAACCAAACTAGTATGGGTGACCTTGACCAGTACAGCTTTGCTGATCATGGCGACACACAAACTCTTTTACCACGTTATGGTATCACAATTTGTAGTGAAATGCGTATTGTCTAGCTATAATTAATCAGTGCCACCCATACTAGGTTGGTTTGCTAAATACTACCACCATCAACAAATCATAGTTACCAGAGTGGTGATGAAAACTGGAAAAAAAAACTCTAGACATAAATAAAGACATGGCTGGGGCCTTTGTCCTTTAGTGAACCAGAAACTGCTGTATTGTTGTTATTGACACACACACACACACACACACACACACACATATATATATATATATATATATATATATATATATATATATATATATATATATGTGTGTGTGTGTGGTGTGTGTGTGTGTGGGTGGGGTGTGTGTGAGTGTGTGCATGACTGTGGTGTTTACAGTAGTATAAATACTAATTGGCATTGTTGATTAATGGGTGGAGGAAATAATTAGGAGAGATTGAAAGTTTTTTTCAGAAGCAAAAGCGGAGAGAAACGGAGCAGAGTAAAGTTACGTATCACGTATAATGATTAAATTAAATGATAGAGACCAGGATGTTTATTGGACAACCTGCAGTCATTGTAAAAAATAGGATTATTTGCACCATTTCTTTCATTATTTGTGTCACTTATCTGTATAATTATCCTCCAGTTAAGGAATCTATTGACTTGAGAGATATTTACAGATCGTTGAGTAAACAAACATTTATTTGAGTTTCGATGAATAATTTATAATTTATATTTTATACAATGAAAGATGTCTTTTAAATAGGATGTTGCTCTAAGATTTTTTTAATGCAAAAAACTAAACTTTTCAGCTAAGGGGGAGGAATGTAATATTTATTCATAGTATCATAATTAATTCATACGATAACAATTATTGCCATGACTGAAAATCAAACATTCCATTACTCTCAAAAATTAAAAACCTCTTTAAAAATAAGGGCAAAATTCAAAAGAAATATCAATGATTACATTGACACATTAGCGTCATGACCCACCTCTTTACCGACAAGCATATTCTCTCTCTCTCTCTCTCTCTCTCTCTCTCTCTCTCTACTCTCTCTCTCTCTCTCTCTCTCTCTCCATATGCAAATGAGCCACGGCCGTGTTACGTAGCCATAACTAAACACCACATGTGCGTGAGATCTATCCAGGTGAATGAGTAAAACAATTGCGTGTCTGTTTTTAAGTCTACGGCGCATGCGCAATAGCTCCGGACATAAATGAATTTATTACGTGTTCTAAATATTACCATAGCCCTTTCTAAAAATCTATTCGAATATTAGCGCATTTCTAAATTACGGAAAAGTCGTGCGACGTCCGGTAACAGTAGGTATTTCTCGTGTGTATATGCAAATAGGAATTTGTTTGTATGACATCGCAGTGGAATTGTTCGAGTGGTCACATTACGCCCAAGGACATAGAAATTTCGATAACATTGTTTACGCATAAGCGCACACACGCATGGA
>NC_090745.1:119646221-119649628 GCF_036898095.1 Palaemon carinicauda | reverse complement strand
ATCCCCAACTACCATCCCCTGTACCCAAGGAATTGATCAACCTCCCCCCCCCTCCCATATTCTTTCAGAACGAATTCGTCTTGGCTATATCTAGGGACTCTCCTAAAGTCACCACCCAGCCTCAGTCGAAGTCTTCAAAATATTCTCTCTCTCTCTCTCTCTCTCTCTCTCTCTCTCTCTCTCTCTCTCTCTCTCCTCTCTCTCTCTCTCTCTCTCTCTCTCTCTCAAAAGTCCTATTCAATTGTGGGAGTTAAAATACTACAAAAGAATGGAAGGAGAACTTGTTATATGGCTTTCAGAGGTTGTCAGTATTGGACCTGAAAAGTTCTATACAGGCCTAATCCTATTTGGGGTTCAGCACCCCCAACCACCCCTCCCCACCCACTCCTACCTCATCCTTCCCCCCCCCTCCTCCACATCCATCATCCATACGAAATCCTACATCTATCTCCCCCCACCCCTCCAAAAGGACCCCCAACTTCATACCCACGATATGGATCAAGAAACCCCCAGTTACGGGTTTCCAAAATGATGACTAAACTTTATTTTATTTTCTTTCAAAACGGCTGCTGCTGTAATTATTGTTCCACTCTCAATGGCAAGTTCCTTTTTCCGATAATAGTCCCACCCTCGAAAAATTCTCCCTAAAGAAATGTCCCTATTTTTCTTTCAGAGGGAACCCTTAAACATTTTCGGTTTTCCTATTGGCAGGAGGGGAGAGGTAGAGAGAGAGGAGGGGGAGAGGTAGGGGGAGGGGGAGGGGAGCAACCTGCTCTACCTGGATACACAAGGAGCGAGGAGTTTTCGATTCATGCTTTTTCAATTTTTTTTTTTTCGTAATAATAATGTCCAATTTATATCTAATGGCCGGGAAATATATTTCATATTTCGCGATGGAGGTACACCGTACACCGAATCGTCTTTTACGAACGAAAATGCTGGGATTTTAATAATAATAATAATGATAATAATAATAATAATAATAATAATAATAATGATAATATTACTATTATTATTATTATTACTAACTAAGCTACAACCCTAGTTGACAAAGCAAGATCTAATAATAATAATATTATTATTATTATTTTTTTATCATTATTATTATTATTATTATTATTATTATTATTATTATTATTATTATTATTATTATTATTATTATTACTACTACTAGCTAAGCTACAACCCTAGTTGGCAAAGCAAGATCCTATAATCCGAGGTTCTCAAACATGGAAAATTAACCTAGTGAGGATATTAAATATATGACATGAGAAGTAATGAACAATTAAGATAAAATATTAAAAAACTGACAACATTGAACCAGATATTTCACATATAAACTATAAAAAAAATCTTATTTCAGCCTGTTCAACATAAAACACATTTGCTGCAAGTTTGAACTATACTACAGTATATAGGTGATAGACTACTTTATATATATATATATATATATATATATATATATATATATATATATATATATATATATATATATATATATATAAATTATACATATATATATATATATATATATATATATACATATATATATATAATATATATATATATATATATATATATATATATATATATATATATATATAACATAACATTTGCTACAAGTTGAATTATACGCTGTTTAGGAAAAACACATTATATATATATATATATATATATATATATATATATATATATATATATATATATAAAATATTGTTTTTCCTAAATACAAACCTACTTATGCATATATGTTTCTATGTTTCTATATTTCTATGTGATCACGCATACAACCACTCTCACAGGACATAGGACGCCACGTATTCGCATATAGATAATCCTTAAACCCATCCCATTTCCGATAAACGCCGATACCGCCGTGGCCTTAATATCTATTTATGCACCATTTGTTTCCACCCCCTAAAAATAACGATAATAATAAAAGTAACAATAAAATGCCAACAAACATTTTGAAAAGCGCTTCACATTCGCGCGGAGGCAAAATGGGGACAATTTCCAGTGATGATAACCAAAATAAGAGCTATGGCGAACGTCCCCAGAAAATTAATTTTCGAGGAAATAACTCGGTCGGACATTTGCATCATGATCGCCTCTTCCTAACTGGGTTTTCCCGGAGGCGAGATTATTTCTCGGAACTGGCGGCCATTGGTGTGTTTGTGAAGCGTGTGACATCTCGTGCCGACTATCAACAGGCTCCAAGCAGGGTTGCCAGGTTTCCTAAATGAGAAAAGGACAACTTCAAATCAACAGAAGCTCTGAAAAGGGACATCCCATTAGTAGAAAAAGGTCAAATATAAGGCCCGCCTTTTTTTCATATTACTAACGGTCACCCAATTTTTTTTTAAAAAGGAGGCCAAATGTATAGTATTTAAGGCCCGCCTTTTTCATATTACTAAAGGTCAACCAATTTTAAAAAAGGACAAATTATAGGTTTTTGGTCTAAAAAAGGCCAAATTATAGGTTTTTGGTCTAAAAAGGCCAAATTATAGGGTTTTTGGTCTAAAAAGGCCAAATTATAGGGTTTTTGGCCTAAAATGGCCATATCATAGGTTTTTTGGGCCTGAAAAGGACCAAATTGCGGTTTACTTGTCAGAGGTAGTGGTTATTTTGGAGTTCGCAATGTTTGGCAAAAAATACTACGTCGATGACCAGGAGTACCAAAATACACAAAAAAAAAAATATAAATGAAAAATATACAAATATTGTAAGAAATTGGCTTTAAAATTCCCCAAACTACTACACCAGTTGCCAACAGAAATGCTAAACTAGTAGCCCACAATAAAAAAAAATTAAACGAAAAATAAATTTTTATGTAAAACTATGGAAAAAAAAAATACTACACCAATGGCCAAGATTACCAAAAACAGTGAACAAAAATATGGAATTACTGTATCTAATTCCAAAAATTACTGCACCGATGACCAAGAATACCTAAAGAAATAAATAAGGAAAAGAAAAATAAGTAGTAATTGTATTAAATTCCTTACTTTGTAAAGTTTGCAATCCACACACCAACAATAGTGGGAATAGTTCAAGGATCCAGTGGCTATTCTATAGTTTGTGAAGGAATAAACTTAGCAAGCACACACGAGATTAATTCTTATCCCATATTATTTAAACAACAATTCATTAGTTTGTAACACATGTAATCCACACACCAAAACTAAACAGAGAATAGTTCAAAGACCCACCTAAATTCTGATGTTTGGAAAGACTAAACTTAGAAAGCACATCATCATCATCACCTTCTCCTACGTTTATTGACGCAAAGGGCCTCGGTTAGATTTCACCAGTTTTAATTCAACACTTCTCCATTCATCATCTCCTACTTCGCGCTTCATAGTCCTCACCCATGTAGGCCTGGGTCTTCCAACTCTCCTAGTGCCTTG
>NC_090745.1:119618721-119641221 GCF_036898095.1 Palaemon carinicauda | reverse complement strand
TACGCCGATGTTTATTTACCTATGCGAAATCGAAACTTACGCCGGAGCATTCACTGCGATATTCCTGAATCATAATTTGATTGAAAACAAACGACCTATTTCAGGCTGTCAGCGATCCTTTACAAATAGTCGTATGGGAACGTTGGCAAAACAATAATAAAAAACAAAAAAATAAAAATTCCGACCGGATATACAGCTATAGAGTATTCAATAACATTTGCAAACTTGTTAAGAGTATTGCAATAAACAACAATAAACAACAACAATAAAACGGGATTGAACGTATTCCGCACCGTAGCTGTATATAAACTTCCCGATACAAACGACTGAAAAGTGTTCCATTAAAAGGTGGAAAAAAAAGGGTAAAAGAAAAAAAAAAAATACATAAAAGTTGCCCTCGAAGTATTTTCCAATAAGGGAACGATCTCCCGGCAAGACTTTCCAATGCCACAAATGACTTACTTCTTCAAACAACTTCAAAAGATCTCAAACTACCTGGAAAAAGATAACGCATACTCATCTTCTCCCCCTCCCCCTTGATCGACCCCCTTCCCTCTCTGACATACCCCCTCCCATCTAGCCGAGTCCCTCCCCCTCCGACAGGCACGTTCCCTCTCTGCCAGACCCCTTTCCCCTCTGCGAGACCGCCTCCCCTCAGACAGACCCCCTCCCCACTGACAGATCCCCTCCCCATCCGTCAGACCCCCTTCCCCTTTGACAGAACCCCTCCCACTTTGGCAGATCCCCTCCCATCTGGCAGAGTCCCTCCCTCTCCGACAGACCCCTTCCCGCTCTTCCAGACTCCTCCCCTCTGACAGATCCCTCCCCCTTTGGTAGACCCCCTCCCCCTCCGACGGACCCCCTCCCACTCTGAAAGACCCCTCCCTCTCTTACAGACCCTCTCCCCTCTGACACACCCCCTCCCCAGTTGCCCTTTTCTTCCCCTTATCCCTTCTATACTATCATCCCTATCATGCTCTCTCTATTCTTCCTCTCTAACACCCAACCGTTCCCCTCCCCCAATCCTCCTCGACCCCCTCCCCTCCCCTCCCCCTCCCCCTTTTACTAGAATTCAACCGTAAGGAGTCCCTTGGTATCTCGTTTCCTTTTTTTTCCCCTCACACCTTTTCGGAAACCTTTCAAGTGTATTGGGATCGACTTTTGGACACCCCCCCCCCTCCCCGCCCCTTGATCTGTTCTTAAGGACATTGCAATCTACTCTTGACACTCTCAATCTCGAGATCACGTCTCTCTCAATTCCGAGATCATATTCTCTCTCTCTCTCTCTCTCTCTCTCTCTCTCTCTCTCTCTCTCTCTCTCTCTCTCTCTCTCTCTGTTGTATTGTGGTTACTCCTTTATCTTTCTATTTGTCTGTTGTATTGGTGTTACTCTTCTTTATTTATTTTCTTGTAATGTGGTTCTTCTCTCTCTCTCTCTCTCTCTCTCTCTCTCTCTCTCTCTCTCTCTCTCTCTCTCCTCTCTCTCTCTCGCTCTCTCTCTCTCTCTCTCCAAAAAAAAAACTCACACCACAATTAGAATTTAAAAAAAAGGAAAATATACATGGGATTTCATGGGAAAATAATACATACTGTAATAAGAAATTAAAAATTATTGTCTAGAATTTTAAAAGAGGAAAATATACACGAGATTTCACAGGAAAATGATACATACTGTAATGAATACGAAATTAGAAATTATTGTCTAGAATTTTAAAAGAGGAAAATGTATATGAGATTATGCGGAGAAAATAATACATACTGTAATGAATACGAAATTAGAAATTATTGTCTAGAATTTTAAAAGAGGAAAATGTATATGAGATTATGCGGTGAAAATAATACATACTGTAATGAATACGAAATTAGAAATTATTGTCACTATGCATCGCATATATTCTACTTTTATATTGATGTAATTCAGCAACTTGGGAAAAAAACATCACAATTAGCATTAGTATGCTCATCACCACAAAAAAAAAAAAAAAAAAAAAAAAAAAAAAAAAAAAAAAAAAGTCGTGTGCCTTGTACAACAGTACTTTGTAAAATTGATATACAGCAAAGAAAGGATTGTTTATCAGGCTTAAAAGCGTTAGGACAAAATATTGTCAACATTCATAAAAAACTTAATTGAACGACAGTCCCATAAGGGTCTTAAAGTTTAAAGGTCGCTATGAATGACAGAGGCAAGGGACAGAGACATTGTCCTAGCAAGCTGGACACTGCCCTAGAGACTGTCTCTTCTAGGAGAAGGACACTCCAAAATCAAACCACTGTTCACTAGTCTTGGGTAGTGCCATAGCCTCTGTACCATGGTCTTCCACTGTCTTAGGTTAGAGATCTCTCGCTTGAGGGTACACTCGGGCATACTATTCTATCTAAATTCTCTTCCTCTTTTTGTTAAATTTTATATAGTTTATATAGGAGATATTTATTTTAATGATGTTACTCTTCTTAAAATATTTTATTTTTCACTTTTTCCTTTCCTCACTGGGCTATTTTCCCTATTGGAGCCCCTTCATGCTTTAGTAGTGAGTTTCTTTTTTTTTTTTTTTTAGGAAGAAGAAGAAGTGGCCAACATATTCGCTGCGTAATTTCTGGGGAGAGAGAGAGAGAGAGAGAGAGAGAGAGAGAGAGAGAGAGAGAGAGAGAGAGAGAGAGGAGAGAGAGAGGAAACTATTTCATCATCCTGCTTTTCCAACTAGGGTTGTAGCTTAGCAAATAATAATAACAATAATAATAATAATAATAATAATGATAATATGATCAGCGCCCAAGCCCCTCTCCATCCAAGCTAGGACAAGGGAGGGCTAGGAAATGGCTGCTGATGACTCAGCAGGTAGACCTATAGACTCCCCCAAACCGTTATCCTTAGCTCACAAGGAATGTGAGGTTGCACACACTAAAGGAACTAACGAGTTTGATCGGGAATCGATCACCAGTCAGATACGTTACCAAATAAGCCACCAGATCAGGAATAAGAAGTTTAACAGACCGCAGGTTCTTGTCCAACAAATTAAGATGAGAATCGGCAGCTGAAGACCAGACACGAGAGCAATAATCGAAACAAGCTAAAATTAAATAATTAAAACTCTTAATCTAAATAGGTTGATCACCGAAACTTTTTAAAGACTTTCTCAACAAGCTAATTTGAAACAGACCAAATATGTTTCTCAGAAGTGAATTTTCTATCAAGATTCACAAGTAAAATTCTTATTCAGAATAATTTGATCAC
This sequence comes from Palaemon carinicauda, assembly GCF_036898095.1. NCBI lineage: Eukaryota > Metazoa > Arthropoda > Malacostraca > Decapoda > Palaemonidae > Palaemon > Palaemon carinicauda. Next base: position 119,637,989 of record NC_090745.1, on the reverse strand, counting down.
CGAAAAACCTTAAGAGACTTTCTCAATAACATAATTTTTTGTGCAGTTGAAGAAACAGACCAAATATGTTTCTCAGAAGTGAATTTGCTATCAAGAATCACAACTAAAATTGTTACTCAGAATAATTTGATTACCGAAAACCTTAAGAGACTTTCTCAATAACATAATTTTTTGTGCAACTAAAGAAGAAACAAAGCAAATATGTTTCTCAAAAGTGAATTTGATATCAAGAATCACAACTAAAATTCTTACTCAGAATAATTTGATCACCGAAAACCTTAAGAGACTTTCTCAATAACATGATTTTTTGTGCAGTTGAAGAAGAAACAGAGCAAATATGTTTCTCAGAAGTGAAATTGCTATCAAGAATCACAACTAAAATTCTTACTCAGAATAATTTGATCACCGAAAACCTTAAGAGACTTTCTCAATAACATGATTTTTTGTGCAGTTGAAGAAGAAACAGAGCAAATATGTTTCTCAAAAGTGAATTTAATATCAAGAATCACAACTAAAATTCTTACTCAGAATAATTTGATCACCAAAAACCTTAAGAGACTTTCTCAATAACATGATTTTTTGTGCAGTTGAAGAAGCAGACCAAATATGTTTCTCAAAAGTGAAATTGCTATCAAGAATCACAACTAAAATTCTTACTCAGAATAATTTGATCACCGAAAACCTTAAAAGACTTTCTCAACAAGCTATTCTTTTTGTGCAGCTGAAGAAGAAACAGACCAAATATGTTTCTCAAAAGTGAAATTGCTATCAAGAATCACAACTAAAATTCTAACTTAGAATAATTTGATCACCGAAAACCTTAAGAGACTTTCTCAACAACCTAATTTTTTGGTGCAGCTGAAGAAGAAACAGACCAAATATGTTTCTCAAACGTGAATTTGCTATCAAGAATCACAACTAAAATTCTAACTCAGAATAATTTGATCACCGAAAACCTTAAGAGACTTTCTCAATAACATAATTTTTTGTGCAGTTGAAGAAGAAACAGACCAAATATGTTTCTCAGAAGTGAAATTTCTATCAAGAATCACAACAAAAATTTTAAAGGAGTCGTATTAAGCTAAAGAGACATTATCAATGAGGAGACCTGGATGTTGAGGAGCCTCTGTCCTGGACCTACTTAAATCTTACTTTGAGTTTTGTAAGGGTTGAACTTCATGCCCCATAATTTACACCATGAAATCATTTTAGTTATATCTACTAGGAGAGTAGCAAACTTTATTTCACTAACTATCCTAGAACTAATGGAAACCCGAAAAGAAGTCTGAAGGAACAGTTCATATTAATCTCTGGCACCGTCGTTCAATTAGTTCATTATGCATGTTGCATAAGATTTTTCATAACTATGACCATCCTTTACATTTAGATCTCCCTCGACAATTCTATCCTGTTCGTAATACTAGGCAGGCAGTTAATTCTAATAGCCAGGCCTTCTCCATCATGAGGCTCAATACTACGCAGTACTCTAGAAGTTTTATTCCAGCTGTTACCAAGTTGTGGAATGATCTTCCTAATCGGGTGGCTGAATCAGTAGAACTTCAAAAGTTCAAAGTTGGAGCAAATGCTTTTTTGTTGACCAGGCGGACACGAGTCTTTTTATAGTTTATTTATGACATATTTGTTTTTGATGTTGTTAATAGTTTATATGTGACATGTCTGTTTTGACGTTGTTACTTTTTTTAGAATGATTTATTGTTAATTTGTTCTCATTTATTTATTTCCTTATTTCCTTTCCTCACTGGGCTATTTTTCCCTGTTGGAGCCCCTGGGCTTATAGCATCTTGCTTTTCCAACTAGGGTTGTAGCTTGGATAGTAATAGTAATAATAATAATAGCATATAAACCTAAAAGAACAAAAAATAAGTTAGGCAAAACGAAACCCGGAAGAGAATCACAATGATTAACAGTAAATGAAGAAAACAATAACAGGGAAATTGAATATTGGTGGGAAGTAGGGGCCACTGAATAATGATTAATGAAGAATGAAATGGTAAATGCCTGTAGTAGCTGTAACAAAATTGATTAGGGATAGTAAAGAAAAATTGCAGAAACTGGTGTCAGTTTACCTTCATTTCTTATGGTTGTAAGCTAATGATGATTGTGAATAAGGCGAAGTTAGATGGAGCATTGGATGTTGTAGATATCGATAGTGAAAGAGGATATTGAACCGTAAATGTATTAAATATAAAGATATTTGTTAACATATATGAACATATTTATTTTTAAAAAATTAGAATATAAGTATATAACGACATTTGTTAGCAAAAATGAATATATTTTAAGAAAATATAAAAAATAATTGTTAGAAAATATAAAGATATTTGTTAGCAAATATAAATATATTATTAGAAAATATAAAAAATATGATGAAAATATCAAAATATTTGTCAAAAAATATAAAGATATTTTTAGCATTTATAAAGATATCTTTGCAAATATAAACATATTTGTTAGCCAATATAACGGTCACAATCAGGGAGGGGCTAGCATGGAAGCGTGGATATTGAAGGAATATGAACAGTAAATCTATGAACCTTTCGAGATTAATAAAGCATAGCGTAAAATACAGTATAGTTAGGTAAAAAGGGATGCACGAATATAAACAGACAAGGATTAAATATCACGTGTCTAACATACTTTAAAGTAATATTTCCTTATATTCAATGGAGCATTTTTTATTAAGAGTAAACGGAACCGTTATGTACGTGGGCAGCAGATTTCTTCAGCTGCACAAGTGAGGGAGAGCTATTTCAAAGCTTCTAGGTAAAAATGGATGCACGAATATAAACAGACAAGGATTAAAAAAACCCATGACTAAAATACTTTAAAGTCACATTTCCTAATTATATTCAATGGAGCATCTTTTTATTAAAGTAAACGGAACCATTATATGCGTGGGCAGCAGATTTCTTCTGCTGCACAAATGGAGGAGAGCTATTTTAAATCCTTAAGATACATCGTAAACCATTTACAAGAATCACATTTTACCGAAATAATCAAGTGTACGCATATGCTGCACATTTGTAACAAATGCGTATACACAACAACAACAGTAAAACAACAAATACATCAGTTCCTAGTCCACTGTAGGACAAACACCTCAGACATGTCCTTATTCATGTCTGGGATTTGGCCAGTTTTCATCACCACGCTGGCCACCTGCGGATTGGTAATGAGGGGGAGATTTTCGTCTAATCACTTACAGCAAACCAACATAGTATGAGTGGTCCTTACTAGTACGGCTTTCTTGATCATGCCGATACGCAAACCCTTTAACTTCGTTAATGCATCCCCACGCATATACCATCATTAACATCATCATCTACTCCTCCTACGCATTTTGACGCAAAGGGCCTGGAGAGGATTCATAGCCTAAACAAACCTATATAAACATATATAAATCCTTCAAAACTTTATAAAACAAACAAACCTACTACTATTTCATGTATAATGTAAATCCCAAATTCCAATACAAACAAACAAGACGAAACAAACCTATATAAACATATATAAATCCTTCAAAACTTTATAAAACAAACAAACCTATTACTATTTCATGTATAAACCCCAAATTCCAATACAAACAAACAAGACGAAACAAACCTATATAAACATATATAAATCCTTCAAAACTTTATAAAACAAACAAACCTATTACTATTTCATGTATAAACCCCAAATTCCAATACAAACAAACAAGACGAAACAAACCTATATAAACATATATAAATCCTTCAAAACTTTATAAAACAAACAAACCTACTACTATTTCATGTATAAACCCCAAATTCCAATACAAACAAACAAGGCGAAGAATGCAGCATATTCATTGGAAATCCAATGAAGTGAAGCGACCAAATGGATGAGAATAATAATAGCCCGGAGAAAATTACATCGCGCGCTAAATTACTTCTCACGGTAGGCACTCAAGTTTCCAACATACCCCTCCCCTCTTCCTCTTTTTATTTATTTTTTCAAGAGACTGGTTCTATTTCCCTCCTTCATTTTCCTCGAGACTTGTAGAACAATGAGCAACGACGCGACGCATTTAGGTAATTCTATGGGCAACTCTAGACGACGCGGACGAATAGCTCCTTTAGGTGGGCGACTTGCGAAAAGCACTCGAGAACAACTTGGACGTGCCTTCGCTCTTCCTTCCGCCCATAGAAAGCATGTACGTCTTAATAGCTCTCTTGACGGATAGACGGAACATTACATGATGTAGGGAGAGGGATGACTATGGGGATAAGAGGAGGGGGAGGGAGAGGGGGGAGATATGCCTTAATGAAGGGGGAAATGCGTCATTTATATGGAAGCCATCGGCTTAATTGCTAGTTTTTTTTTATACGCTGCATCTATTTGTAAGTGAGCGTAATAACACTTAGCTACTCCTTGAGAGAGAGAGAGAGAGAGAGAGAGAGAGAGAGAGAGAGAGAGAGAGAGAGAGAGAGAGAGAGATAAAAAATCCTTAGCTACTTCTTGAAAGAGAGAGAGAGAGAGAGGAGAGAGAGAGAGAGAGGAGAGAGAGAGAGAGAGAGATCCCAATATAAAAATCCTTAGCTACTTATTGAGAGAGAGAGAGAGAGAGAGAGAGAGAGAGAGAGAGAGAGAGAGAGAGAGATCCCAAAAAACATCCTTAACTACTTGAGAGAGAGAGAGAGAGAGAGAGAGAGAGAGAGAGAGAGAGAGAGAGAGAGAGATACCAATATAAAAATTCTTAGCTACTTCTTGAGAGAGAGGGAGAGCGAGAGAGAGAGAGAGAGAGAGAGAGAGAGAGAGAGAGAGAGAGAGAGAGAGAGATCCCCCAAAAATACATGAATAAAACAAATTTCAAATAGGCATCAACCCAAAAATCAAAACGCATTACAGTCGAGTACTAGTTTATATTTTAACATAAAATTCCAGGTAAAAATAAAGCACGTTTGAATGAAAAAAAAGTAATACGGACAATTACGTGATGTATTTCCATTAATTCCAAAACTAAAAATAAAAAAGAATATTTTCCACTCGAAATCTTTATGTTAAATAAATCTACTTGCATATAGAGGGAGCGCATAATATGATGCTTTATCATTATTATTATCATTATTATTATTATTATTATCATTATTATTGTTGTTGTTGTTGTTGTTGTTGTTGTTGTTGTCTACTCAAAAATTAAATCAATTCACTGGAAGTTCCAGCTTTAACGAATACAAATGCTCTAATGTGATTATAACAGAAATGGGATGAACTAGAAAAGCACTGAGAGTGTAGACCTCCGCCACGGCAACTTATTTCTCGACCTTCTGCTCGACCTTGACTTTGACCTTTGACCTAGGACTTTCTAAATTGAATCAATTCCACGTCTCTATATAAAAATTAATCCCTGAAAGTTTCACTACTCTATGAGTAAAATTGTGACCTCCCGAACGGCTGATTATTTCTCGACCTTTTGCTCGACCTTGACCTTGACATTTGACCTAGGACTTTCAAATTGAATCAATTCCACGTCCCCATATAAGAATTAATCCCTGAAAGTTTCACTACTCTAGGAGTAAAATTGTGACCTCCACCACGGCAGCTTATTTCTCGACCTTTTGCTCGACCCTGACCTTGACCTTTGACCTAGGACTTTCAAAATTGAATCAATTCCACGTCTCCATATAAAAATTAATCTCTGAAAGTTTCACAACTCTAGGAGTAAAATTGTGACCTCCACCACGGCAGCTTATTTCTCGACCTTGAGGTTAACCTATGACCCAGGACTTTCAAAATTGAATCACTTCCACGTCTCAGCATAACAATTGACCCCTGAAAGTTTCACGACTCTATAAGTGAGAATCTGGCCAGGAAGTTGTTCACAAACAAATAAACAGACAAACAGGGCCGAAAACTTAACCTCCTCCCAACTTCGTCGACATTGACGAAAGGAACAAATAAGACTGAGGATGGAAATTACACTGGAACAAAAATAAGAAATAAAAAAAAAATATATATATAAAAATACAATAATTATACACAAGCTGAGAAGGAAGTATCCGAAACACACTATCCACAGCACGTGGATATGTCTATTGTTAGTAAAAATAACAAATTGTCCGTTGGCTCTGCAGGTTATAGCGCAATAAAGGAATCGACAGGACTCCATAAAAAAAGTTACGGGAAAACCATAATAAACTACAAAAAAATGGGCAATGAAAGGACACATGAACCAGCAGAATAAGAGGCTTAATGGTGCTGAAGTTATGACAAGCAAAGCCATTTAAAGGGGGGGAAGAAACTCCTGTTATTCTATGGTAAAAGGAATTTCTTGAGAAATACAAAACATGGAATATCTAGATCATATTACTTTCCTTGTTCTTATTATAGTATTATCGGGATATTAAATATTTTTGTGAGAGGTAAACACGTTATTCATTTGTAAATGTATAAAAATTACACAGAAACAACTTAACTACATTTCAACAGCGCTAATTATAAGAAACTAGTTATTTTAATATACAGGAAGATATCCACTGATAAATATATGGCCAAATTGATAGGGTAGGGGGCGACATAAAATAAGCTGGTCATTCAATATTTTATGGAAGTACTCTCACGTCTCTCCAGTATTCCTTTCCATTCTTCCTCGCATAGGTCACCCACATTCCAGCATTGCTCTTCCTTCGACTACTTTCATAAAAATCTGAAAAACCATTTATCGTTCGAATGCTTCCTCTTCGAGCCTCTCATGAATAGCAGAGGCAAGGGACAGTGACATTGCCATAGACACTGACTATATATGATCAACGCTCAAGCTGACTCTCCATCCAAGCTGTGACCAAGGAGGGTCAGGAAATGGCTGCTGATGACTCAGCAGGTACACCTACGGGCTCCCCCAAACGTATATCCTTAGCTCACAAGGATGGTGAGGATGCAGGCACTAAAGGAACTAACGAGTTTGAGCGGAACTCGAACCCCAGTCTGGCGATCTCTAGGCAGGGACATTATCCTGCTTTCGTTAATGTTTAGTTAATCAGATCTAACACAAAAAGTAAACATTAGCATTATACCCTTGGTTCTTCCTTATTCCTTCGTATTCCCAATATCTTCACAAGCTTATCTTCCTTTTCCCCCTCTTCCCAGAGATAACATACCTGTTTCCACAGTTTTTTCCAATCCCCCCCCCCCCCCTTTCCCCACACTCTTCCCTATTATCGGGTTTTCCCAAATCATCTTCCGACTAACCAAGCATTGTTATGTATTGGATCTTCCTTATTCCTTCGTATTCCCCAATATCTTCCCTAGCTTTTCCCCATCTTCCCAGGGATAACATACCTGTTTCCTCAGAGTTTTTCCAATCCCCCAATTTTCCCACACTCTTCCCTATTATCGGTTTTCCCAAATCATCCTCCGGCAACCCAAGCATTGCAGTACTCTAGAAGTTTTATTCCAGCTGTGACCAAGTTGTGGAATGATCTTCCTAATCGGGTGGTTGAATCAGTAGAACTTCAAAAGTTCAAAGTTGGAGCAAATGCTTTTTTGTTGACCAGGCGGACATAGTCTTTTTATAGTTTATTTATGACATTTGTTTTTGATGTTGTTGATAGTTTATTATATGACATGTCTGTTTTGACGTTGTTTCTTATTTTAGAATGATTTATTGTTAATTTGTTCTCTTCATTTATTTATTTCCTTATTTCCTTTCCTCACTGGGCTATTTTTCCCTGTTGGAGCCCCTGGGCTTATAGCATCTTGCTTTTCCAACTAGGGTTGTAGCTTGGATAGTAATAATAATAATAATAATAATATAAAATATACACAGAGGCCTACTAACCAGCCTTCCCAATTCTCTTCTAGTCCTCCCAAAATATCTCTTCCCTCGGGTCTTTGAATTCCTCCTTCGGATCACCTGTCATCCATCTATTTTTTCCCATTCCTTCAATCTCCCTTTTATCCCCTCAATCATCTCCGGCTCCCTCTCGACTTTATTCCAAGCTCCTTACTAATATCCTGGTGATTGGCTCTTTTATGTCTGACTTGGGAGTTTTTGATTATTTGATTGATATATTATGGTTCGCATGTCCCAGCATTGGGGGAAAGGAGGCCGTTCGCCAGTGAGGTGAGACTGGGGGAGGAGAGATCCTGCAACTGCAAAAATGGGAGGAAGGATCCTGCAAACTGCAAAATGGGAGGAGGGATCCTGCAAATGCAAACTGGGAGGAGGGATCCTGCAACTGCAAAATGGGAGGAGGGATCCTGCAACTGCAAAATGGGAGGAGGGATCCTGCAACTGCAAAATGAAGTTAAAGAGGTTAAAGATGTTGAAAGAAAGTGGGAACAAGGCACATGAATAAAAAGAGGGAACAAGGAAGAAGGGTAAAAAGTGGGAACAAGGGGGAAGGCTAAAAGGCAGGAACAATGTAGAAGGGCTAAAAATTGGGAACAAAGCAGAAGGCTAAAAAGTAGGAACAAGGCTGAAGGCTAAAAAGTAGGAACAAGGCAGAAGGCTAAAAAGTAGGAACAAGGCAGAAGGCTAAAAATTGGGAACAATGTAGAAGGTTAAAAAGTGGGAACAATGAAGAAGGCTAAAAATTGGGAACAAAGCAGAAGGCTAAAAAGTAGGAACAAGGCAGAAGGCTAAAACGTGGGAACAATGTAGAAGGCTAAAAATTGGGAACAATGTAGAAAGCTAAAAATTGGGAACAAAGCAGAAGGCTAAAAAGTAGGAACATGGCAGAAGACTAAAAAGTGGGGAACAAGGCAGAATGCTAAAAAGTGCGAAAAAGGCAGAAGGCTTAAAAAGTGGGAACAAAGCCAAAAAGTGGGTGTGGATAGGTGCCCCAGAAGTGCTGTTATTGAACAATTTAACTATACCTAAGTGCATCACGCAAGCTGCACTGATGTCTGTCTCTCTACGGGGAACTGGTTTGTTTGATATAAAATTGGGTATTCATATTCTGAGCAGGGATTTAGTTATTAGATCTCATAGCAACTGATTCACGGCCCCATGACACCTAGGATCGACTCCATAGCATTTAGGATTTGTCTTAAAACCAATTACAATATATATATATAAAAAAAAAAAAAAAAAAAAAAAAAAAAAAAAAAAAAGAGTTGGATCTGCAACACCTACATGAATAAAGAATGAATCTGTATATTTAGACGATAGTCTTACAGACTTCATGCTTAAGGCTACTATATAAAATTGTACAGTCAAATAATATAGTCTCCTGACATTCAAATGACATTACTTTCCTGTATAAAATGTGTTAGAATCGCCAACATAAAGAAGTCTAGAAGTTGACTATACTAATTATGAATATTCTAAAATCTATATAATCTTCAATTCCCACAAAACAAGAATACAAAATGGTAAAGAGCAATCACTTAAATACAAAATAAAAAACATTCATACCAAAAAAAAAAAAAACTCAATATGACGTCAACAATGACTTGAATAACTTTAAAGGAAAACCATATAAACAAATAAAGAATAAAAATGTGAAAGAATAACTTTCTCCTTCCAGAGGCAACTCAGCAGCATTCTTTTCGGAGCTACACAGGAAAAGGACTTTTCCACACACTGAAAAACAGGCCCCCTAAAAAAAAAGGGAAGCGCCAAATATACAACTTAAAAGGAAAATGAAGTTTTCAGAATTCTGAACCATCGACCAAAGCTTTGGAATTATCAATTAACCTCATTTCAGCACTTTCTTTATGTGTCACTTCTTTTTTTCTGTACTTTTTTTACCTTTTAATTGCACCCATTGTGACATATATAATATCCCTTTAAATATTATTATATTTAATAATTTCTTTAGTTCATCTGATGCGTCCATTTTAAATCTGCAGATTTCTCTTTGTTTTAGTCAAATTCTGATTTGATGAATTTTTGACACTTCTTTTTTTAAGATAGTCTTTCACACTTTAAGTTTTTTACATTAATTTTCTTTTCATTTTCTTCTCGCATCTTCACCTCATATTATCATCTGTCCTTTTCTCCTTGCCTTTCCTACTTTTTCATCTTTACTCCTCCTCCTCCTCCTCCTCCTCCTCCTCCTCCTCCTCCTCCTCCTCCTCCTCCTCCTCCTATCTTGCAACTTGCACTCACAAAGGAGCCTTTCCCCTTAGCCAGATGAGGAAAAGGAAGAAGACAAAAATTAAAAAGAGGACAAAACGACAATACGAAAAAGGCGAAGATAGATAAATTCTTTTATTGTTTTACTCTGGTCGTAAAAAAAACGACCGAAATCGTTCGAAGATTTTGAAAAGTCCCGAGACTTTTTTATCTCTATTTTCCCTTCCACAATAACAGAGCCCAAAGAAGCAATTTCCGCTCTGCTATGGTTCCTTGTTCGCCAGATATAGGCAAACAAGCAATTACCTTTTTTATCCAGTTCCCTCCCACCATCACCATACACCCCCCCCCCCCACCCCCCACCCCTTGTAAAAACGGATTCAATGATTCGGAGATAACTGACTGTTCGGTCAGTTACCTATCACGGTCATTTAATCCTTACGCGATTGCGTACATCCGCAGCACTGCGGCGTATCTTTCCGTCGAAAACGCTATAATGATAAACACTACTTACATGATACATGGGTAGAATCATTGGATACCTAAAACCACAGTTGTGCGTATATACGCAGCACTCCTGTAATCTTCACGCCGAAAACGCTATAATGATAAACACTACTTACATGATACATGGGTATAATCATTGGATAACTAAAGCAGCTAATTTGTGCGTATATATGTGGCACTCCTGCGTATCTTTCCGCCCCCTTACGCTATAATGACAAACACTTTTTACATGATACATGCGTATAATCATTGGATACCTAAAACCACAGAGTTGTGCGTATATACGCAGCACTCCTGCATATCTTCACGGCCCCATAATGCATAATGACAAACACTACTTGCATGATACATGCGTATAATCATTGGACAGCTAAAGCAAAAGAGTTGTGCGTATATCCGCAGCCTTTCCACCGAAAACGCTAAAATGACAAACACTACTTACATGATACATGCGTATAATCATTGGATACCTAAAACAACAGTTGTGCGTATATACAGAGCACTCCTGCGTATCTTTACGTCGAAAACTCTACAATGATAAACACTACTTACATGATATATGTATCGAATCATTTGACACCTAAAGCAACATAGATGTGCGTATACGCAGCATTGCTGCGTACCTTCACTGCCCAAAACGCTTTGGTAAGGGAAGAAAATACTCTTTAGTTATGGAAAGCTACTCTTCTAGGAGAAGGACACTCTAAAATCAAACCATTGTTCTCTAGTATTGGGTAGTACCATAGCTTCTGTTCTCTTGGCTTCACTAATTCCAGTACACTTACGTCTCTTTAACTTCCCGTGAAGTGTACCGGAATTAATGAAGCCAACTGTACCGTGGTATTCCACTGTCTTGGGTTAGAGTTCTCTTGCTTGAGGGTACACTCAAGACACACTATTCTGTCTTGTTTGTCTTCTTGTTATTTTGAAGATTTTATCCTCTTGTTATTTTAGAGTTTTTATATTTCATATCCTCATCATCACCATATCCTCCTACGTCTATTGACGCAAAGGGCCTCGGTTAGATTTCGCCAGTCGCCTCTGTCTTGAGATTTTAATTCAATATATTTTATATATGAAAGATTTATTTTAATATTATTGTTTTAAACTTCTCTTGTAATTTTTTTTTATTATTTCCTTTCCTTACTGAACTATTTTCCCTGTTGGAGCCCTTGGGCTTATAGCATCCTACTTTTTCAATTAGGGTCGTAGCATGGCAAGTAATAATAATAATAATAATAATAATAATAATAATAATAATAATTGCGTCGAATATTTTGATTTCTAACCCAGCAGAGTTGAAACCAAATGCAATGACTTTAGCTATAATATTTTCATTGTAGTTCTTAAAACCAGCTTAAAAGGGGAGGTGAAATTTGAAGACATGCAGAGTTTAAGTTGAACAGTCATTAAGGAAACGACTGATGGTTGAAGTTGAACAGTGAATAAGGAAATGACTGATGGTTGAAGTTGAACTGTCATTAAGGAAACGACTGATGGTTGAGGGTGAACCGTCATTAAGGAAAGACTGATGATTGAAGATGAACAGTCATTAAGGAAACGACTGATGGTTGAAGTTGAACAGTCATTAAGGAAACGACTGATGGTTGAAGTTGAACAGTCAATAAGGAAACGACTGATGGTTGAAGTTGAACAGTCATTAAGGAAACGACTGATGGTTGAAACTGAACAGTCATTAAGAAAATGACTGATGGTTGAAGTTGAACAGTCATCAAGGAAATGACTGATGGTTGAAGTTGAACAATTGAACAGTCATTAAAGAAACTACTGATGGTTGAAAATGAAGTCATTAAGGAAAAGACTGATGGTTGAGGTTGAACAGTCATTAAGGAAATGACTGATGGCTGAAGTTGAACAGTCATTAAGGAAATGACTGATGGTTGAAGTTGAACATTGAACAGGCATTAAAGAAACTACTGATGGTTGAAAATAAACAGTCATTAAGGAAACGACTGATGGTTGAAGTTGAACAGTCATTAAGGAAACGACTGATGGCAATCGATGGAAAGCTAAAAGGCAGAGTGTAATCCAGCGCTGTTGTTTTTAGATCGAATCACATTGTGCTAACACAGGCCCCTTGCTCCCAAAACAGTCTGTGGTGCTATTGATACGGCAAACATTTATGGTTATTATCCTAGAGAAAGTTAGATGGGACAGAGAGATAACTGCAAACCGTATCCAATAAACTTCAGCTTTATCAGAACATCGAATTTGCATCTATAAAGAGGTTTCATAGTCCCTTACTCGGGACTGTTTTTAAATCTAAATTCTCAGTCGATAAAACAACGATTACATCATGTGTTGTTTTTAAAATTCACAAATCATAAACATCTTGTAAAATAATTTTATATTTTAACATTAAAGTTGATTTATAAGCAAAATTCTTAGATGTGGGAATTGAGAGAGAGAGAGAGAGAGAGAGAGAGAGAGAGAGAGAGAGAGAGAGAGGAGAGAGAGAGAGAGAGAGAGAGAGAGAGATAATAAAATTTTTCTTGTTAAGAACAACAAAATAGTATAATGAAAACTGGTATAGAAAAAGCTTCCGCTGTTGATCTGAGAGAGAGAGAGAGAGAGAGAGAGAGAGAGAGAGAGAGAGAGAGAGAGAGAGAGAGAGAGCTAATTAAATTCTTCTCTTCTTGTTAAAAACACGAATGTATAATAAAAACTAGTATAGATAAGCTTCCATTGTTGATCAGAGAGAGAGAGAGAGAGAGAGAGAGAGAGAGAGAGAGAGAGATGAGAGAGAGAGAGAGAGAGAGAGAGAGAGAGAGATAATTAAATTCTTCTCTTCTTGTTAAAAACAACACAAAAGTATAATGAAAACTGGTATGAAAAAGCTTACACTGTTGATCAGAGAGAGAGAGAGAGAGAGAGAGAGAGAGAGAGAGAGAGAGAGAGAGAGAGAGAGGACTAATTAAATTCTTCTTGTTAAAAACACGGAAGTATAATGAAAACTAGTATAGAATAAGCTTCCATTGTTGATCTGAGAGAGAGAGAGAGAGAGAGAGAGAGAGAGAGAGAGGAGAGAGAGAGAGAGAGAGAACTAATTAAATTCTTCTTGAAAAAAACACGAAAGTATAATGAAAACTAGTATAGAATAAGCTTCCATTGTTGATCTGAGAGAGAGAGAGAGAGAGAGAGAGAGAGAGAGAGAGAGAGAGAGAGAGAGAGAGAGAGAGAGAGAGATCCTGTAAACAATCCTCTATATAAAGATCTCCCCTAAGCCCGTCAAGTAGGCACGGCCTGTTGTCTTAGGATTCCGCCAGATGGCTAAAGAGGACTCTCTAATCCACACCACAGACATCACACAAGTGTCTAATTGGTGGAGCCCAACACCTTTAACATCACGGGAGTGTTTGGCCTCATAACAAGTTTGTGAATAATATTAAAGGAAATGTTTTGAACGCACATAATCTTAATTTTTCATTACTTCTCATATCGTTTATTTATTTCTTTGTTTTCTTTCCTTTACAGCATCTTGCTTTTCATACCATTTATTTATTTCCTTGTTTCCTTTCCTCACTAGGCTATTTTTCCCTGTTGGAGCCCTTATAGCATCTTGCTTTTCATACCATTTATTTATTTTTTTCCTTTCCTCACTGGGCTATTTTTCCTGGTTGGAGCCCTTACAGCATCTTGCTTATCATACCGTTTATCTATTTCCTTGTTTCCTTTCCTCACTGGGCTATTTTTCCTTGTTGGAGCTCTTGTAGCATCTTGCTTTTCATATCGTTTATTTATTTCCTTCTTTTCTTTCCTCACTGAGCTAATTTTCCCTGTTGGAGTCCTTACAGCATCTTGCTTTTCATACCATTATTTATTTCCTTGTTTCCTTTCCTCACTGGGCTATTTTTCCTTGTTGGAGCCCGTATAGCATCTTTCTTTTCGTATCGTTTATTTATTTTCTTATTTTCTTTCCTCACTGAGCTAATTTTCCCTGTTGGAGCCCTCACAGCATCTTGCTTTTCATACCGTCTATCTATTTTTTTGTTTCCTTTCCTCATTGGGCTATTTTTCCTTGTTAGAGCCCTTATGGCATCATGCTTTTCATATCGTTTATTTATTTCCTTATTTTCTTTCATTACTGGGCTTATTTTTCCCAGTTGGAGTCCTTGGGCTTATAGCCTCCTGCTTTACCAACTAGGGTTGTAGCTTAACAATAATAATAATAATAATAATAATAATAATAACAATAATAATAATAATAATAATAATAATATTAATATTAATATTAATAACTAGAGGGGCACTCACTAGAGCGTAGACTTCCTCCGCGGCAGCTAATTTCTCGACCTTTTGCTCGACCTTGAACTTTGACCTTAACATGTATTGATTGGCGTGGATTTTCATACAATAAAACATGAACCAAGTTTGAAGTCTCTGTGACCAACAATGTCCAATTTTATGGTGATTACGTGAATTGGACATTTTGCTTGACCGTGACCTTAACCTTTGACCTTGACCTTGCCCTTCCAGCTTTTTACAAGATTCCTTCTCTACGACTAAAATTATATCCAGATACCTGTTTACAAACAAAAATACACACACAAACAAACAAGCACACAAATAGGGGGTAAAACATAACCTCCTTCCAACTTCGTTGGCGGCTGTAATAATCGTAACTGGGATATTTTCTTTACCGAAATTCAGTGAGAAAAAGAGGTAGAATTTTTTTCACTTCGAGAAAGGCTCACGTATTACATTTTCTTTTCTGCTCTTGAATAATTCTGAAAATTTTAGAAGAGCTATTGAGCCTGTTTCTAAGTACTTATGGAACGAGATGGAGAGATGGAGACAGGGAAGGGGAGAAATAGAGAGATAATTCCCAGAGCTGTGCAAAAATTTAATATGTCTTTCGAGAAATGCTGTCGAGAAATGTAATATTGTGATTTGGTTTCTAAAGTCTTGTACTTCAAAAGCATTCCAAATCATAGGTATAACATCACCTTTCTCCCTCGGGTTTTATTTATCTCTTCATATAATTGTATTTTACATACACATACACAATTTCATATATATAAATATATACATACATATATCTCCCCAACATAATAAAGAGCACGTGCCTGGATATCTATCTATCTATCTATCTATATATATATATATATATATATATATATATATATATATATATATATATAAGAAGGGTGGGGGGGGTCTTGGGAAAGATGAATCTGTGTGTGTATAAGTGTAAATATTGAACTGTCATTTTTGTCGGGTTGCGTAAACTAGTTATGTATGTATATATACATATATATATATATATATATATATATATACACTGTATATATATATACAGTATATATATATACATTATATATATATATATATATATATATATATATATATATATATATATATATATATATATAGACACACACACACACTAGTTAGAGCAGGATAACGAGATGTGATAAAACACCAGATACTGACCTGTTTGTGATCAAATATCAGAATTAATTATGTATTGATTCGAATTCCGGACAGACTGGGACCTCGATAAACATGATTATCAAGGTACGAAATTCTCAAGGTAAAAGTGAACGAAGAAAAGAAGTACCGGAAAGGAGAGATAAAATTCCCCCTTAATGAAAAATATATTTACATTAGGCTTTTATAAAGACAATCCTGTATTGTAAGATTTACGAATTATATAATTACAATGAAAAAAAAAATTTGTGGTGGCTTACTGGAAACGTCCCTGCCTGGCGATCTGTCACACTGGGGTTCAAGTACCACTCAAGATCGATAATTTCTTTTAGTGTCTGCAACCTTACCATCCTTTATGAGATGAGAATGGGGGGGGGGAGCCTCTGGGTCTACCTGCTGAGTCCTCAGCAGCCATTTGCCTGGCCCTCCCTGGTCTTAACTTGGATGGAAAGAGGGCTTGGGCGCTGATCATATGTAATATGGTCAGTCTATAGGACATTGTCCTGCTTGATAGGGCAATGTCACTGTCCCTTGCCTCTGCCAATCATGAGCGACCTTTAAACCTTAGAGAGAGAGAGAGAGAGAGAGAGAGAGAGAGAGAGAGAGAGAGAGAGAGAGAGAGAATACAACCACCCTCATGGCATATAAACAATATCCTTTAAAGTGATATCAAACATGTAATATCCGAAAGGTTAAGGACAAAAGCAAATTAAAATAGAAACAAAAGTGTCGCGTCCCTGAGGCAATGATTGACAACAGCGACACGGAAGTGGAACACCCCGACCTTTCTTTCCTTCGGGCGACAATAATCAGAAAAGTTCACAACACCTACACGAGGGTATGAGCCCGGCGCGGTTGTATAAGAGTGCATGCGCATTGGTTTTAATGGCGTGACAGACGTGAAGTGAGTAAGCCGGGTCTCTTTGCGCTTTAATGTGCAGGTATGCACATCCTTTAAAGACATAATCGACGTAGTATGAGTGAGTGTGTTTGTTCGTTTGTACGTAGAGCTTTAGTGAGCACAAGCGTGGCCTCTTTTGGGCTGTGGTGGGCGATGTGGTAACGTCCTTCACTAGTGATCGTCAGACTGGAGTTGAGAGTCCCGCTCAAACTTGTTAGTTCCTTTGGTCGGTGTAATGTCACCATCCTTGTGAGCTATGGAAGGGGGGGTTTGGGGGGGACCCTATAGATATATCTGCTGAGTTTTCAGCAGCCATTGCCTGTCTCTCTTTGGTCCTAGCTTGGGTGGAGAGGGAGTTTGAGCGCTGATCATATGTAATATGGTCAGTCTCTTAGGCAATGCCCCTGTTTGAAAGGGTAATGTCTGCCATTCATGAGCGGCCTTAAGCCTTTAAACCGACCCGAATGAACAAGTCTAGTTTTGTGAAAAATCGACGAAATGTTATTCGGAAAGTTTGCGTGCATTCGCTCGCGCAAGATTGTACTTTGTGACGTAATAGCGCTTTGTTTGTTCATGGAACTCGCGCAGCGTACTTGGCAAACAAAAGGCGTGAGCTTGTGTCTATGGTAAACTATCTACGAACTATAAACTAATTACTACCGGAACTACAATCAAATTGACAGGACCCAATTTAATTAAAGGGTTGGCCACTTCATTATACAATTACGTTAATCACAAAGCTCACTTGAAAACCCAAACACATCATCAGTACCTAGCCTTCGATGGAACATTTTATGTACTTCAATTCAATAAAATACAATGAAAATATTTATGGAGAAATACAAATAACAGGTAGAAACCCCTCTTTATAAAAACCCCCTTCACGTCCCCCCCCCCCCACAAAGGAACCTTTAATGAGGATGTTAAAAATCATAAAATGTGACTTCAAGGTTATTTTTTTCCATTTATGCCACCAAGTCTCCCTTGGCCTAAAGACCTAAATAAATACCGGAGGTAGGTTAAGCAAAGAGAACCCTCTTCAGCAGACCCTGCATTCCATCCTTCCGCATATAACCTTTTAAAACAACAGCAGCAGAGTTTCTTTTGAACGTTGCATAAGAAACCGCAAGAGAATGGAAACGGCCTTCTTTAAAACCTTCCGAAATTTTAAAATGTCGTTTTTTAACCTTACGGGAAAAAACAGGCTCCTTGATGAATTGGAAAAATAAACAGAATAGGATAAAAAGGTCTTGCTTAAAATGAAGAGGGCCTTCTTTGAAACCTCAAGAGAGGAAATGGGTCTATTAGAAACGAAAATAAAGAACCTTTTTAAAATTAGACTAAAATATTTCTCCAAAAGCCCAGCGAATGTGTACGACAAAGTCCAAATAAATTGTATCTTTTGACATTATCTATTTAGATATATCTCGAATATTAGACAGCCTCTTTGAATTATGTTTTGAAAATGAAGTGTAGCACAGCTTATGCTTCTTTACCTTCTTAAAACCTTTCTAGACAGAAGGGCCTTTTTAAAAATCCTTCAGAGAAAGCGTCTTCTTTGACACATTTCAGAATGAAACAGCCTTCAGTAAAAGATGTCAGAATGAAAAGGTATTCTTTAAAACGTGCCAAAACAAGAGCTTCCTGTTTAACGTACAGAATTAAGGTCCTTCTGTAATAATGGCCAGAACGAAAAAGAAGATTCTTATAAACCTACTACAGTAAATGGGGCCTTCTGTGAAAACTGTCAAAACAATAGAGCCTTCGGCAAAAACTGCCAGAACAAGAGGGACTTTCTGCAAAAACTGCCAGAACAAGAGGGACTTTCTGTAAAAACTGCCAAAACAAAAGTCTTCTGCAAAAACAGCCAGAAGAAAGTGTCTTTTATTCAACTTCTCAAAACGAAAAGGTCTTCTGTAAAAAACTGTCAGAGCGAAAGAGTCTTCTGTAAAAACCTTTCAAAATAATAGGGCTTTCTATAAAAACTGCTAGAATGACAGAGTCTTGGGCAAACGTTAAAAGAATGGGCCTTCTGTAAAATCTGTCGACACAAAAGGGCCTTCTTCAAAAAGTGTTAAAATGAAAGGGCCATCTACAAAAACTGTCAGTGGAAAAGGCGATCTGCAAAAACTGTCAGTGGAAAAGGCTTTCATTAAAGCCTGTCAATACAAAAGGGCCTTCTGAAAACATATCAGAACGAATTGAGCTTCTGTATAAGCTGTCCGAATAAAAGGGCCTTCAGTGAAATCTATCGGAACGAAAAACGCCTCTTGAAAAAAAAAAATGGCAGAGATCAAAATTGATATACTTAAAAATTGATAAAAAGAAGGGTTGTTTTTATTTTTT
>NC_090745.1:119601081-119606081 GCF_036898095.1 Palaemon carinicauda | reverse complement strand
CCGTATACTTAACATGGATTTCTGAATGACTCCAGAACTGAAATTTCCTGGAGCAGTCCTGAACAACTCCTCCCCGAGCTTCAAATGACTTCTGAAGACCTGATCTTCATTTTTTCAAACGTAGCCTGCAACACCTCACATGATCTGTATGTAGCTGGCGAAATCTAACCAAGGAATGGCGAGTCAATAGGAGTAAGAGGAAATGAGTTGATGACTGGGAGAAGGATTTCACTTAGCTCACAGAGATCGCGTTCTGGCGGAATATAAAGCTGCCTGTAAGAATTGTGTTACGTCTTCGAAACACCCTTAACTACAGATGGTTTTGGTTGCTGCCGAAGTTGCCGATCGTTCGTTTTATATCGCCCGACCTATAGAAAGACACGGGATCTTCCGTTGGCAGCTGAGCTTTGAAGATCATAATGTATGCGCCTTGAAGGATCCTTTGCTTGGGCTTTTGCGACGATGTCTTATTAAAGGAGACTCTTGGAAAAAGTACAAGGCTTTGTATCGGTGCAAAAACGGATTGCGGGGAATGAGGATGGAGGCAGAATGGTTCAAGTGAACGGTGAGTGACGTGTAGTTCTTCAACAGGATGGTCCCAAAATTCGCCATTGAAGTAAGGACATATCCAAACGACATTGGTAAATATATCATGTTGCTCGTCATTTACTTTGGCATGATAGTGTATGCGGAGAAATCGATAGTATTCATCTCTTTACTCATTGCCCAGATAGGTAAAGAATAAATGCCTTCGATTTCCCTGAGGAATCTGACGAAGTGAGCACTCGCGGCACTGAAATCTCTTTTGAAATCTAGAAGGACACTGACGAACTTAGGGAAAGAGACAATGAAATCTCGAAAGAAACAGATAATCTAATGAAAAAAGATCTTGAAAACTAGAAGACAGGAGAGAACAGCGAAGAGGAGCCTCTAATGCCAGAGGTAAGACACCTAAAAATAGAGCGCCTCTAATGCTAGAAGTAAGACACCTCAAAATATAGATCGAAGACCCTCTAATGCTAAAAGTATGGAACCTAGAAATATATGTCAAAGAACTTCTAATGCTAGAATTGTGGGAGCTAAAGAGAGAAGTCAAAGAACTTCTAATGTTAGAGGTGTGGGAGCTATAAAGAGAGGTCAAAGAACTTCTAATGCTTGAGGTAAGGGAGCTGAAAAGAGGTCAAAGAACTTCTAATGCTAGAGGTGTGGGAGCTAAAAAGAGGTCAAAGAACTTCTAATGCTAGAGGTGTGGGAGCTAATAAGAGGTCAAAGAACTTCTAATGCTAGAGGTGTGGGAGCTAAAAAGAGGTCAAAGAACCTCTAATGCTACAGGTGTGGGAGCTAAAAAAGAGGTAAAAGAACTTCTAATGCAAGGGGTGTGGGAGATAAAAAGAGGTCAAAGAACTTCTAATGCAAGGGGTGTGGGAGCTAAAAAGAGGTCAAAGATCTTGTAATGCAAGGGGTGTGGGAACTAAAAAAAGGTGAAAGAACTTCTAATGCAAGGGGTGTGGGAGCTAAAAAGAGGTCAAAGAACTTCTAATGCAAGGGGTGGGGGAGCTAAAAAGAGGTCAAAGAACTTCTAATGCAAGGGGTGGGGGAGCTAAAAAGAGGTCAAAGAACTTCTAATGCAAGGGGTGGGGGAGCTAAAAAGAGGTCAAAGAACTTCTAATGCAAGGGGTATGGGAGCTAAAAAGAGGTCAAAGAACTTCTAATGCAAGGGGTGGGGGAGCTAAAAAGAGGTCTAAGAACTTCTAATGCAAGGGGTGTGGGAGCTAAAAAGAGGTCAAAGAACTTCTAATGCAAGGGGTGTGGGAGCTAAAAAGAGGTCAAAGAACTTCTAATGCAAGGGGTGTGGGAGCTAAAAAGAGGTCAAAGAACTTCTAATGCAAGGGGTGTGGGAGCTAAAAAGAGGTCAAAGAACTTCTAATGCAAGGGGTGGGGGAGCTAAAAAGAGGTCAAAGAACTTCTAATGCAAGGGGTGGGGGAGCTAAAAAGAGGTCAAAGAACTTCTAATGCAAGGGGTGGGGGAGCTAAAAAGAGGTCAAAGAACTTCTAATGCAAGGGGTGGGGGAGCTAAAAAGAGGTCAAAGAATTTCTAATGCAAGGGGTGTGGGAGCTAAAAAGAGGTCAAAGAACTTCTAATGCAATTGGTGGGGGAGCTAAAAAGAGGTCAAAGAACTTCTAATGCAAGGGGTGTGGGAGCTAAAAAGAGGTCAAAGAACTTCTAATGCAAGGGGTGTGGGAGATAAAAAGAGGTCAAAGAACTTATAATGCAAGGGGTGTGGGAGCTAAAAAGAGGTCAAAGAACTTCTAATGCAAGGGGTGTGGGAGCTAAAAAGAGGTCAAAGAACTTCTAATGCAAGGGGTGTGGGAGCTAAAAAGAGGTCAAAGAACTTCTAATGCAAGGGGTGTGGGAGCTAAAAAGAGGTCAAAGAACTTCTAATGCAAGGGGTGGGGAAGCTAAAAAGAAGTCAAAGAACTTCTAATACAAGGGGTGGGGAAGCTAAAAAGAGGTCAAAGAACTTCTAATGCAAGGGGTGGGGAAGCTAAAAAGAGGTCAAAGAACTTTTAATGCAAGGGGTGGGGGAGCTAAAAAGAGGTCAAAGGACTTTTAATGCAAGGGGTGTGGGAGCTAAAAAGAGGTCAAGGAACTCCTAATGCAAGGGGAGTGGGAGCTAAAAAGAGGTCAAAGAACTTCTAATGCAAGGGGTAGGGAAGCTAAAAAGAGATCAAAGTACTTCTAATGCAAGGGGTGTGGGAGCTAAAAAGAGGTCAAAGAACTTCTAATGCAAGGGGTGGGGAAGCTAAAAAGAGGTCAAAGAACTTCTAATGCAAGGGGTGGGGAAGCTAAAAAGAGGTCAAAGAACTTCTAATGCAAGGGGTGGGGAAGCTAAAAAGTGTTAAAAAAAAAACTTCTAATGCAAGGGGTGTGGGAGCTAAAAAGAGGTCAAAGAACTTCTAATGCAAGGGGTGGGGAAGCTAAAAAGAGGTCAAAGAACTTCTAATGCAAGGGGTGGGGAAGCTAAAAAGAGGTCAAAGAACTTCTAATGCAAGGGGTGGGGAAGCTAAAAAGAGGTCAAAGAACTTACTAATGCAAGGGGTGTGGGAGCTAAAAAGAGGTCAAAGAACTTCTAATGCAAGGGGTGTGGGAGCTAAAAAGAGGTCAAAGAACTTCTAATGCAAGGGGTGGGGGATAGATGTCGCCAGCGAGGTTTTGGGGAAGGCGCGGATGCGTCTGTGTTCTTTCTGATGCGTAAACTAAATTAAATAGGCTACAAGTAAAAACAGGGCATTAAATACGTATTATAAATACTAAACTCTTTCTTATCTTGACAGCACAAATGAAATCTTACAAGTTCCAACATGTAACTAAGTGCTCCCGAAACACGAGTCAACCTTTTACTTCTGCTTGGAGGATATCCTCGCAAGTAAAAGGTAATCATTATGAATATGGAAAGAAAGATTTGCTTATACTTCTACCTTTTGCTTCAGAGAATTACCTTGTACTTGTACCTTATGCTTAAAAGGATATCCTTCATTTTTATGAATACCTCCTATTAAATCGATTAACAGAACCATCAAAGAAAAAGTTGTGTGACCTATACAAAGGAATGTCATATAGGAAGAGATGTAACGTATATTTGATAAGGTCTATCTGCTGAGACATCAGCAGACATTGCCTGGCCCTCCTTGGTCCTAGCTTGGGTGGAGAGGGGGCTTGGGCGCTGATCATATCTATATGGTCAATCTGTAGGGCATTGTCCTGCTCGACAGGGCAATGTTACTATCCCTTGTCTATGCCATTCATGAGGGGCATTTAAACCTTTAAAAACCTTTATACGCGGGGGACATTACAGATGTTATGTTGCAACCGTAAGTTCAACCAATTCGACTTAAAATATTAAAGGAAGTTTGATAATTTGTAATACATAAAAAAATGACAAAACACCCAAGAAAATAACAAACTTAATAAAAACAATAGACCAAAAAAGAAAAAAAAAATATTTGGAAACCGATAACCTTCGAAAAGACAGCAGTATGCAATATATAGAATAAAATGAAAAGCACTCAAGGAATAGGCAAATCTTATGAACAATTCAACATGCATTAGCCCCCTCTTAACATGAATAATACATCCAATACATTTATATTTATCACAAAATTGATTCACCTGACAACCCTAAAACAACAGTTCTATAAAAATCAACACTAACGACATTCTGAAACATCATAATAACAAATACACGACGTCCAATCGGAGAACAATACATTCTATCAGTAATAACACTTGAACAACAATCGGCACTTGAGAAAATGTATTACTTAAATTGAGCGAATAAACAACTTTGAAAAAGAGGAATGCATGTTAAACAAAAGTATATATGGACACCTAAAATATTTTTTTTTTTTTTTTTTTTTTTTTTTTTTGATAAATGTATAGTTATTTTTTCCCTAGCCGGACCAGTTATTTACCGGCTTATTTAGAATGAATTTTACCGTATGGGTTAGGGAATCATTAATTGAATAAAACTAGGGACTATGTATGTATGTATGTATGTATGTATGTAAATGTAAATGTAAATATATATATATATATATATATATATATATATATATATATATATATATATATATATATATATATATATATATACATATACATATATATATATATATATATATATATATATATATATATAAATATATATATATATATATATATATATATACTTACATACACACACACACACACACATATATATATATATATATATATATATATATATATATAATATATATATACATATATATACTTACATACATACATACACACACACACACACATATATATATATATATATATATATATATATATATATATATATATATATAAATTATATATATATATATATATATATATATATATATATATATATATATATAAATTATATATATATATATATATATATATATATATATATATATATATATATATATAT
>NC_090745.1:119582611-119590111 GCF_036898095.1 Palaemon carinicauda | reverse complement strand
CCACTTCGTGGCTGAGTGGTATAGTCAATGTCATACAGGTATCCTGGACTAGGGTTCGAAACCCGGCCGGTCAGATACTATAGTCTTTGAGTGATTTCGCCTGGGGCTCTGATCCTGAGGTCGTTAAGAGAATCCAGACTTTAATGTATTAATATATAAGGCTTATTTGGAATATATATGTAATTATTTATATATCTATATGTGTGTAGTTATCTATACATAAGATATGCCTATATATAAACATATATCTATATACATATATGTGTATAAATGCTTATATACATATCTGTAAATATATGTGTGCATGTATATATATATATATATATATATATATATATATATATATATATATATATATATATATATATTATTATATATATATATATATATAGTGATAAAGACAAACTCGCTACGTGATACTTAGGATTACCCCCAACCCAATTTTCTTCAGTCTGAATTAAAAACATAATACCGTAAAAATAAAAAAAAAAAGCCTACATCCTTTTAACAGCAGCTAATGTCAGTGCAAGTCGTCTACTAATTACCCACAAAGTTTAAAGCTAACATAAAAGGTATCGGAACTTGAATAAAAATTATTTCTTCCAATATCCACTTCTTTGACCGTCTTTCTTTCCATGGAAAGTTGGATGGGAGGGGGAGGGGAGTATTGAGGGGGAAGGGGGATTGAGGGAATTGGGGGATTGAGGGGAAGGGGGGATTGAGGGGAGGGGAGGGGAAGGGGAAAGTGAGGGGGGGGGCGAGGGGTTCTTTCCACCCAGTTTCCGATAGCATAAAAAGATTGTGCCGTTGAGTCTTAGAGCAAAATGATATAGATTTCCTAGGAAAAAAAAAAAAAAAAAAAAAAAAAAAAAGACAGACCAGCAACTTTCACAAACCACAGGACCATCACAAAAAAGTTTTCTTGTTTTCATAATAATAAAATATAATCTTTCTCTGGTGTTTCTTTCTTAATTCATTACGATTTAATTATATAAATTACTTAAAAGTATTCATGATTTTTTTTCCCCAAATATACTTACTCTCATTTATACACCCAAATATATGTACACATGATGTGGCCCTAGTTATTGAATAATATCTATAATCACGTACTAAATCATATCATAAATATGTGGTAGGGAACGGCATCTATAAAAATGTAATGGACATAAGATAAATAATCATGAATATAAGTTAATATAAAACGATGATATAAAATTATAAACTCATATGAAACAAAAGATTATCTTAATAAATGTTTCGTGAAGGAACACAAACAGTAGTAGTAGTAGTAGTAGTAGTAGTAGTAGTAGTAGTAGTAGTAGTAGTAGTAGTAGTAGTAGTAGTAGACGCCTTTTATGTCATATATATATATATATATATATATACATATATATATATATATATATATATATATATATATAGAGAGAGAGAGAGAGAGAGAGAGAGAGAGAGAGAGAGAGAGAGAGAGAGAGAGATGTATATATACACACACATATATACATATATATATATATATATATATATATATATATATATATATATATATATATATATATATAGTACTAAACTAACAGCACTTAGAAAAACAAGCATATTGCTCAAAGACTCCTAATTCCTATAAAATAAACGAGAGAGAGAGAGAGAGGGGGGCTATGTGGTGTGTACCTTGACAGATTCTCATCTATGTGAAACGTATGGTTATATGGCATTTGTAGAGGCGAAGAAGGAAACACCTGGAGACGATCTCCAAGATGAGATCATTCAGGGGATCCCCTGCAGATAAAATTTCCCATTGGCCCACTTAAATCCCCCCCCCCCCGCCACCATCGACGTCCTCTTCAGAAACGAGGCCGAAAAGGGGGAGAAGAGATAGAAGCAATAGAACACGAATTTGAGAAAATAAAGAAGAGGCGAGATTATATTCGCTTGCTTCGTAAACGAGATTCTGAAGAAGACAGACAGACTTTCTAAGACTCGATGTATTGAGAGAGAGAGAGAGAGAGAGAGAGAGAGAGAGAGAGAGAGAGATTTTCCTTCTCTCTATAAGAATTTGCAGATACATTTTACTCCCTATGAGAGAGAGAGAGAGAGAGAGAGAGAGAGAGAGAGAGAGAGAGAGAGAGATGTTACTTCTCTCTATAAGGGATTAGATACATTCTACCTCTCCCTATGAGAGAGAAATTTTACTTTCCTCTATAAGGGATTCCGGAGAGACATTTTACTTCTCTCTTTATGACAGATATTTTACTTCTCTTTATAAGGGATTGCATAGATATATTTCACTTCTCTCTATGAGAGAGAGAGAGAGAGAGAGAGAGAGAGAGAGAGAGAGAGAGAGAGAGAGAGAGAGAGACAGAGAGACAGAGAGATCGGTTAACCGAGACGTCCGCTTAACAAACGAAACCAAAAACATATAAAAACGAAAAGGAAGATAACCCGTAACACTCCATCAGCCCAGAGATATTCCCTACATAAGAAAGACCAAAGAGGAGAAGAGAGAAGAAAGACGACGAGAAGAAGGAAGACGAAGAAGATCGAGGAAATAAAAGTGTTCCAATACGTATAGGCTGAATAGACCTCTCTCTCTCTCTTTCTCTCTCTCTCTCCTTTCCTCCTGGGCCTGTTGTTTGCGGGGGATCGTAAAGCGCCCTACATTGTGTAGTAGCAGCCTATGAATATGTTTAGTAGCAACAACAGAAGCATAAAGCACTCATTGTGTGTCGAATGGAAATGAGAACCTTCTTTATTCGCTAATCTGGAAACCGGAGACGTGTTCTGTCAGGAGTTCTCATATGCAAATGTATCAAAATGGGAGAGAGCTCTTCCACTTGGCGGCCGAAGACACACGGTGTGTACAGGCTCGGGGAATATTCCCGAGGGGAGCAAATTAACCGACGGGGTGAATATGGCAGTTTTATTCTTATTTTACTTCTTACTCGATGGGATAGATAGATATCTATAGCTGGATCACCTTGTTCTTGTTTTTTTTTTTTTTTTTTTTTTTCAAGGATGTTGTCAATTGAATACAGTTGCCAACTAGGGTTATAGCTTAGCAAGTTATAATAATAATAATAATAATAATAATAATAATAATAATAATAATAATAATAATAATAATAACTGGTTCAGATCCTTAACGATTATGATTTGAAGTATACATAACAATCTAATAAACAGACAAAATAATGAAAAAAGTAAAATCAAGCCTGCCTCTAAAAATATAAAAATTAATAACTATCAATATAAAGTATGTTCTTACGCACAGATCTATCTCTTTTTGTGAATTACAAAAATGCTGTTATTAAGAATAAATGGTGGAAGTCTATGAATTAGTTAAAATCCTTAATAATTATCATTTAAACTGTACGTAATAACCTAACAAAGACAAAATAAAATAAAATAAGTTAACCCTACCCTGCCTTTCAAATCTATGATTAAAAAATAAACCATTAATAAAAAAGTACTTGCGATAAAAAATAGCACCGATAAAAAGGTGAAAATCTCTGAAAGGGATAAGAATGAAGAGCAATAACTGTAAACCTAAATCTCAGTTGATCAATGCCTAAGGGGCTTTACAGCACTTCGCCCTCAGAATTGAAAAGAAACCCCGCAAACACGGGGCCCGTAAACAACTGGGGGTATGCTGGCCATAAAACGCAAAATGGATTTCCTACACAATGACGAATGTCGATGTTTATTACTCAAAATAACAAACTCGGAGCGTAACAAAAAACACTACTTACGAGGGGGAGATTATTGTTCTACGTCACAAAAGGTCTGTTGCAATGGATGACTAAAATCACTGCCAGATCTTTGCTCCGACAGCTTGTAAAACGTTTTAAACGCTTCCAGAAGACTATTACTGCCAGATCTTTCCTCAGACAGCATGTATAACGTTTAAAACGCTTCCAGAAAACTAAAATCACTGCCAGATCTTTGCCCCGAGAGCATGTATACCGTTTTAAACGCTTCCACGAGACTAGAATTACTGCCAGATCTTTGCTCCGACATCATGTATAACGTTTTAAACGCTTCCACGAGACTAGAATTACTGCCAGATCTTTGCTCCGACATCATGTATAACGTTTTAAACGCTTCCACGAGACTAGAATTACTGCCAGATCTTTGCTCCGACATCATGTATAACGTTTTAAACGCTTCCACGAGACTAGAATTACTGCCAGATCTTTGCTCCGACATCATGTATAACGTTTTAAACGCTTCCACGAGACTAGAATTACTGCCAGATCTTTGCTCCGACATCATGTATAACGTTTTAAACGCTTCCACGAGACTAGAATTACTGCCAGATCTTTGCTCCGACATCATGTATAACGTTTTAAACGCTTCCACAAGACTAGAATTACTGCCAGATCTTTGCTCCCACAGCATGTATAACGTTTTAAACTCTTCCACAAGACTAAAATTACTGCCAGATCTTTGCTCTAACAGCATGTATAACGTTTTAAACACTTCCAGAAGACTTGAATTACTGCCAGATCTTTGCTCCGACATCATGTATAACGTTTTAAACGCTTCCACGAGACTAGAATTACTGCCAGATCTTTGCTCCGACATCATGTATAACGTTTTAAACGCTTCCACAAGACTAGAATTACTGCCAGATCTTTGCTCCCACAGCATGTATAACGTTTTAAACGCTTCCACAAGACTAAAATTACTGCCAGATCTTTGCTCTAACAGCATGTATAACGTTTTAAACACTTCCAGAAGACTTGAATTACTGCCAGATCTTTGCTCCGACATCATGTATAACGTTTTAAACGCTTCCACAAGACTAAAATTACTGCCAGATCTGTGCTGTGACATCATGTATAACATTTTAAACACTTCTACAAGACTAAAATTACTGCCAGATTTTTGCTCCCACAGCATGTATAACGTTTTAAACGCTTCCACGAGACTAGAATTACTGCCAGATCTTTGCTCCGACATCATGTATAACGTTTTAAACGCTTCCACGAGACTAGAATTACTGCCAGATCTTTGCTCCGACATCATGTATAACGTTTTAAACGCTTCCACGAGACTAGAATTACTGCCAGATCTTTGCTCCGACATCATGTATAACGTTTTAAACGCTTCCACGAGACTAGAATTACTGCCAGATCTTTGCTCCGACATCATGTATAACGTTTTAAACGCTTCCACGAGACTAGAATTACTGCCAGATCTTTGCTCCGACATCATGTATAACGTTTTAAACGCTTCCACAAGACTAAAATTACTGCCAGATCTTTGCTCCCACAGCATGTATAACGTTTTAAACGCTTCCACAAGACTAAAATTACTGCCAGATCTTTGCTCTAACAGCATGTATAACGTTTTAAACACTTCCAGAAGACTTGAATTACTGCCAGATCTTTGCTCCGACATCATGTATAACGTTTTAAACGCTTCCACAAGACTAAAATTACTGCCAGATCTGTGCTGTGACATCATGTATAACATTTTAAACACTTCTACAAGACTAAAATTACTGCCAGATTTTTGCTCCCACAGCATGTATAACGTTTTAAACGCTTCCACGAGACTAGAATTACTGCCAGATCTTTGCTCCGACATCATGTATAACGTTTTAAACGCTTCCACGAGACTAGAATTACTGCCAGATCTTTGCTCCGACATCATGTATAACGTTTTAAACGCTTCCACGAGACTAGAATTACTGCCAGATCTTTGCTCCGACATCATGTATAACGTTTTAAACGCTTCCACGAGACTAGAATTACTGCCAGATCTTTGCTCCCACAGCATGTATAACGTTTTAAACGCTTCCACAAGACTAGAATTACTGCCAGATCTTTGCTCCCACAGCATGTATAACGTTTTAAACGCTTCCACAAGACTAAAATTACTGCCAGATCTTTGCTCTAACAGCATGTATAACGTTTTAAACACTTCCAGAAGACTTGAATTACTGCCAGATCTTTGCTCCGACATCATGTATAACGTTTTAAACGCTTCCACAAGACTAAAATTACTGCCAGATCTGTGCTGTGACATCATGTATAACATTTTAAACACTTCTACAAGACTAGAATTACTGCCAGATCTTTGCTCCCACAGCATGTATAACGTTTTAAACGCTTCCACAAGACTAAAATCACTGCCGGATCTTTGCTCTGACAACACGTATAACGTTTTAAACACTTCCAGAAGACTTGAATTACTGCCAAATCTTTGCTCCGACATCATGTATAACGTTTTAAACGCTTCCACAAGACTAAAATTACTGGTAGAATCTTTCCTAATACAGCCTCGGTGCCTCTAAAATCGGGGCGTTTGGCGTAACTGATAAACTAAAGATTGGACAATGGATTAAAGGGAAAAAATAACTCCAAACCGAAATAGCCAGATAAAAAACTCGATAGTTATACGGATGAGCTAGTTGTACACTGTTAAAAATTTGCCGTAAAAAACGGCAACATTCCAGGAATAACTGTTGCCAGACATTTACCGTTTTAAAAACGGGTATGGTGACGTAAAGGATTGATATTAATGTCACCAACCTGTAAAAGATAATAACAAAGTAGCGTAAAATTACGGTCGCATGTATTTTACTGAAATACGGCTGAAAACGGTATAGTTTTACGGCGAATTTTATATTGAAATTAAGTTTTTTTTTCAACATATAGTAAAAACATAAAAGGGTAAAAAAGTTCCCAATGTAAATATACTGTAAAAGGACAGCCAAAGCGGAGAATAACTAAACTTACATTGTATATATAAGAAAAAAAAACACAAGGGATTAGTCATCACCCATATATAAATATTTACATATAAAAGACAAAGACACAAAAACTATGGTAAATCCTAGCACTGATTTATCATTATATAAATAAAACGACAATATATAACATAAAAAAGGGCCAAATGTTCGTGGCAGCTAAGTAGCATTAAATTCTCTTTAGAAGACAAAAACTCCCTTTTTGCTTTCGACCCACCATTGAAAATAATTTACATATATAAATATAAATAATTTACATATATGAATACAAGTAAAAATAAAACAATGTTAAAAAACTTAGCTTCCCAGACTTATCATTCTTAGTCTTTAAAAGGTGTAAATATACCTTTTTTTATTTGGCAGACTTGAAGGGAATTCTTATACTTAACCCTCGTAGATGTAACGCCATAGAACTCATAATTAACTAATGGCCCTTTTTAGCATTTTACTCTTTCCAAAAGCTAATTATTTCAAATAACAGATTTTTATGTGACATTCAAACCAAGTAAAATATTTATCTTATTAAACCGAAAACATCTTTTTCGTAACATATGTTTGCTTCATTGCTTCATTTCATATATATATATATATATATATATATATATATATATATATATATATATATATATATAATATATATATATATATATATTCTATTCCTGTACAGATTTACTGACTTCCGGTGTCTCAACTGTCAGTCACTGGGGAGCAACCAAACACAATTTTCGTCACTGCTACCACAATCT
>NC_090745.1:119552611-119580111 GCF_036898095.1 Palaemon carinicauda | reverse complement strand
ATATATATATATATATATATATATATATATCCTGTCGCGCTCAGGGGGAGAAGGGAGTAGTCATACCCTGGTGAGAGGGGGTACCCTGAGAGGTAAACTCGGAACCCCACTCTCCCATAAATTTGCTAACCACCTAGTTGTAGTTAAGAGAGAAGGAGGGAGCGGTAAGGGTTGAATCTGTGTTTGCGTATGTGTTGCATCTCTATCTAAATATTTTGACGTAATTTCTGACGGCTTGGGTAAACTACTGTGGTTACGAAGAACGTCAACAAAGATTCGGTTTTTAATCTAAAAAGTTAAGATGCTGTTTAACTCACTAAAAGGTAACGAGTCTTTTATGGTCCTCTATGAGGAAGGATTACTTAGAGTTACGGCCAGGGAGTCTATTCAGCATTGAGGCGCAAATCTGAGGGGGGGGGGATAAAACCCCATATTTGCACCATCAATTAAAAGTTACTAAAAGAAAAACGAAAGTAGAAGGCTTAAAAGTGGATGCAGCTAGGGGCGAATTTGAAAACGAAAGTAGAAGGCTTAAAAGTGGATGCAGCTAGGGGCGAATTTGAAAACGAAAGCAGAAGGCTTAAAAGTGGATGCAGCTAGGGGCGAATTTGAAAACGAAAGCAGATGGCTTAAAAGTGGATGCAGCTAGGGGCGAATTTGAAAACTAAAGCAGAAGGCTTAAAAGTGGATGCAGCTAGGGGCGAATTTGAAAACGAAAGCAGAAGGCTTAAAAGTGGATGCAGCTAGGGCCGAATTTGGATCATCTATGCAGAGACATGAGCCTTGCAACTTCACAATGCCCAATTACTGGAATACTGCAACAGGGCTAAGGATGCAATGTAAACGGAAACGGATTAACTATCTGTGCGAGAAACTGTAAAAAAAAAATTTGTTAAGTAGGTTTTTGTGTGCCCCCTTAACATTTGAAATACTCAACATCTAATGTTGATATTGACAACTCCCCATTTACGCTATAGCACGAAATGCGACGATGACATTAAGACAGAGCGCTATGGCCGTTCATTTTTGAGAGTGATTTGAACCAGAATGGAATGAAAGGATATTCACGGCGGAGCGAATAATGGATGGAAGGTTTCTCCAAATTGGAAGGCGAATTCTTTCCGGTGCATAAAGCCGTTGAGTGATGGGACAAATCGCAAATGAAACAAGGCGTTCATATTTCTCATTCTGACGTCCGCCGAGGAATTCCTGTGATGGGGAAATCGTGCGATCGGGATGGCTGGAGATACGGCTAATAATGTTGTTTACCCGTTGTTGTTTTTTACCTTACTCATATTACGGATATAATTGTTTCGACTGTTTACTCATGCCAATGATATAATTGTTTCGACTTAGTTTACTTATGTCATTAATCACTAATATAAAAGGTTCGACTTATTTTGAAGTTGAAATTATCAACGATTTCAATGGCCAAAAAATTATTTCCTTATATAATTTAAGGGAAAAGTCTAAAAAATGAAAATTGTCAATAGAAGTTATCAATATTTATGGTCAGATGGTGCTATCTGCGTTGTCGAGAGAGAGAGAGAGAGAGAGAGAGAGAGAGAGAGAGAGAGAGAGACTTAAGCAGTAAAAATCGTCGAAAGTCAAAATAAGAATGCAAACATGGTAATATTTTCCTTTAATGGTTAACATCATAGCTATAATTGGTTCCACTTATTTTGAAGTCAAAATTACCATCGATTTCAATTGTAAAAAACTATTTGCTTATATATTTTAAGGGAAAAGTCTAAAAAATGAGAATTATTGATATTAATTATGGTCAGATGATGCCATCTGCGTTGGAGAGAGAGAGAGAGAGAGAGAGAGAGAGAGAGAGAGAGAGAGAGACTCAAGCTCCAAAATTTTATTTTTTTAGCTTGTCAAAATAAGAATGAAAACATGGCAATATTTTCCTTTAATGGTTGATATCACTAATATAATTGTTATGACTTATTTTGAAGTCAAAATTACCATTGAATTTTTTTTAACTTGTCACAATAATAATGTAAATATGGCAATATTTTCATTTAATGGTTGCGATTATCATAATTCATACAGCACCTTTTTAAATAATCTTATTCACCTTAACATCCTTTCTCTCCTTTTTGTGCAAACAAATAATTTTCTGATCATTCCTTAGCTGGACAAGCTACTGGAAAACAAGAATAAAGAATAAGATAGCATAATAGAACGTTCATCTAGTCAAAACTATCCGAAAACAGCCTTCGTTGTTTTTAATTGATATAAAGGTTACTTATTATCCTAATTAATAACTTATTCAAAAAATATTTTTATTTGTATTCCATATCAATGGCAGGACAGAATTAGAAAGAGGGATTACTCAATATGTGGATGAGATCATGATGAGGGGTAGATAGAGATGGTTTGGGCATGCTCTTCTCACTCCCCAAGAGAGATTAGGTCACCAAACGTTCAGCTGGGCTACACAAGACACTAGAAGAGTTTGAAGACCCAGGCCTACATGGCTGAGAACTGAAAAGCGTTTAAGTACATGATGAATGGAGAAGTGTTGAATTAAAAGCTCAAGATAGAGACGACTGGCGAAATCTAACCGAGGCCCTTTGCGTCAATAGGCGTAGGAGGAGATGATGATGATGATGATGATGATAATTTGTTCATTTTGCAATATGAAAGGTATGTTTGCATGA
This sequence comes from Palaemon carinicauda, assembly GCF_036898095.1. NCBI lineage: Eukaryota > Metazoa > Arthropoda > Malacostraca > Decapoda > Palaemonidae > Palaemon > Palaemon carinicauda. The sequence continues at coordinate 119,577,439 of NC_090745.1, read as the reverse complement.
AATGGTGAGTATAATATGAACTTTTCCCTTAATTATTTATCAGTACCCTCATTATTATGGAGAAAAGCAAATTTATTTTGCTGATATTTACCTTAAATGCGTATGTAATGATATTAGTGGGTATAACTTAAATTTTCAGAAAAAAAAAAAAAACAAGAAAAGGGGATTGGAATATCGTAGTGTATAATACAAGCAGTTTAAATGCTCTACATAAATATGAAGCTGAATAAAATAATAATGACATTACCAGGCAATACTTAATTTTTTAGAATAAAGAATAAGAATATAAGTAAATGCGAATAACACAAAAAACAGGAAGAATGGATTAAAATATCGTAGAGTATCAAACTTACAGTTTAAATGCTCTCTCTCTCTCTCTCTCTCTCTCTCTCTCTCTCTCTCTCTCTTTTTTCTCTTTCTCTTTCTCTCTCTCTCTCTTTATATATATATATATATATATATATATAATGTGTGCGTATGTGTGTGTAGCTGAAAAGAACAATAACGACATTATCAGACAAAACGTAACTTTTTAGAAAAAAAAGAATAAGAATGTAAGTAAAAGTGAATAACAAAAAAAAAAAAAAAAAAAAAAAAAAAAAACAGGTAGAATAGATTGGAATATCGTAGTACATACCAGCAGTTTAAATGCCCTACATAAATATATAGGTGAACAAAATAGCTTCTGCCGCAAACAAAAAAAAGCATCTTTCTTCTACAAAATATTTAAGAGCACCCCCGACTCGGTAGATGTTACAAATGCCATTATATCTGAAGAGAGGTGAAGGACCGCTACAGGAAAAGTCCTGCGAAAAGGATTTTCCGAGAAATCATCGATTCCTTTCTTCTTGGGAGGCTTTCTCTCTTACTTTCTCCCTTTCATTTTTACCTCGAATCGCTATTTATATTTACGGAAGTTTTAGTCTTCAAATCGAAAAGCGTAAACAAATGTTCAAGGACTGGAGTCCAGGTAGATTTGGCTTGTTACAAACAGAAGGACACTTAACAGAGAGAGAGAGAGAGAGAGAGAGAGAGAGAGAGAGAGAGAGAGAGAGAAATATACAATGGAATTGTTGCCTAGAATTAATTTAAAACTTTAATATCATAAAGTTATGACATCATATCTCAAAGAGCATGGCACCCATATCCTTCGAAATGGAGAAGGTAGATTTAGCTTGTTACAAACAGAAGGACACTTAACAGAGAGAGAGAGAGAGAGAGAGAGAGAGAGAGAGGGGGGCATCACACTTTTGCATCATCATGGTACTCTCGATATGTTTAGACGTTTGACATAATGCCCGAAGCGTAACTTTAGAATGAAAAGAAAAGTAAATACTTTTCTATGACTTGGATACATATGGGACATTCAAATAGATATCAAATACAGGTTTGAGAAAAATACTGTCACTATCTAAAAGAGGCTCGAGAAAAATACTGTCACTATTTAAAAGAGGCTCGAGAAAAATACTGTCACTATTTAAAAAAGGCTTGAGAAAAATAATGTCCATATTCAACGTATACTGTTAAAAAATTGCTGTAAAAAACGGTAAAAATCCTGGAATAAATGTTGCCAGACATTTACCGTATTAAAACCGGATATATTGACGTTAAGAAGTGTTATTACGGTCACACACTGCTCTTATCTAAGACAGTCTTGCACACAATGGCCTTATCTACCACAGCCTAGACACAAACGCTCACCTTTTTTTTTTTAACACAGTCTTGATAAAAACAAAGCCTTCGTATAAAACCACCCTGAAAGACGCAATGCCGATATCATCAAAATCCTGAACGAAAAAGGTTTTGACATCAGAAATCTACATGATGTTTTGCCAATAAGGCCTGGAATTACTTGACGCATATCTTTCACTTGAAATAACATTCCTGTTTAATTAGTGCTACGGAAAGCCTCTCTCTCTCTCTCTCTCTCTCTCTCTCTCTCTCTCTCTCTCTCGGAACATTAAATCATAAGAGGAAGTTACGTCGAATTTCAATTGTTTCAAACTAGTAATTCACCCGATTTAATGCTGAAACGTCGGATTAATTTGTATCGCGGAGGGAAATTAGTTCTGCTCATTCTCCAAATGATGTATCATTTCTACTAAGCCTTTTGCAATAGGAGTCATTATCAGCTCGAGTAAACAAGATGAGTTGTGGATTAGCTGTTTGTTTGACTATTATTAATTACGTTATAACATTATGCCTGGCTTAAGGAAAATACTTTTCGGGAGCAATTTCATTTCCGCAGAGTATCTAACAATTTATGGTCAAATAATAATCAATATGCAAACGGATATGAAACACTATTTACACAAGTGCATGGTTAAAGTTCTCTTGCTTGAGGGTACACTCGGGCACACTATTCTATCTAACTTCTATTCCTCTTTTGTTGTTAGTTTTTATAGTTTATATAGGAAATATTTATTTTAATGTTGTTACTGTTCTTAAAATATTTTATTTTTCCTTGTTTCTTTTCCTCACTGGGCTATTTTCCCTGTTGGAGCCCCTTGGCTTATAGCATCCTGCTTTTCCAACTAGGGTTGTAGCTTAGCAATTAATAATAATAATAATAATAATAATAATAATAATAATAATAATAATAATAATGTGGACAGTTTATATAGGAAATATTTATTTTAATGTTACTGTTCTTAAAATATTTTATTGTTCCTTGTTTCTTTTCCTCATTGGGCTATTTTCCTTGTTGGACCCCCTTGGATTATAGGATCCTGCTTTCCCAACTAGGGTTGTAGCTTAGCAATTAATAATAATATTAATAATAATAATAATAATGTGGACAGTATTTCAGCAATACAATATCAAAAGTAATTTTCATAAGAGACAGTACTTCAGATATATCGGTGCTAAGCACATTAACTTCACCATAACATAACTTAGGACATTAATATCCATTTTAATCACCTTTTCTGTTCTTTTAAACTATTCGTTTATGCTGCCAAATATTAAAATATAATTCTCTTCTTAAGAGACAACGCCATAAAATTCTACCTTGTACACTCTTCTCGACGCACTGCTTTTGCAAGTTCGTGAATGTGAGAGAGAGAGAGAGAGAGAGAGAGAGAGAGAGAGAGATCAAACTGAATTCAATTATAAAATGAGATATTAGTGGACGGTAGAAAAGGGATACACACATATGCAAGGAAATATACAATAGAGAGAGAGAGAGAGAGAGAGAGAGAGAGAGAGAGAGAGTGTCTATAATCAATCCAGGCATAAATTAGTTACCATGTACACCCTAAGCTAAAGTATTTTCATCCACGCTATTACAAAATATCGCAAGTAACACAGTGTTAGAAACCTAGTTTTATCACTCTCACGAATGATGACCATCAGAAGAGAGAAATAAAAATGCTGAGGCTTTACTGCCAATGAAAGATAAACGTGAGTGGCAGATATGGCAGAAATAGCAACTAGGTTGTTTTGAGCTGTCCAATTCGCAAAGGATTTCATGAATTAGTCAAATGTCGGCTTCCATTCGACCATGTTCACACCTTTTATTTCGAAATAATCCCTGCATTGGTTCTGGCAGAATATTCTCTAAACGTCCCTTCTCTGGTTTGAATGTTTAAATATCCTTTCTCTGGTTTGTATGGTTTAGTATAAACAAATAAAACAGTTAAATATTCCACAAAATAAAACAGGTTAAATAAGGTTAATTCGGGTAGTTGAATCGGTAGAACTTCTGAAGTTCAAAATTGCAACAAATGTTTTTATGTTGAATAGGCTGACATAAGTCTTTTTACAGTTTATATATAAAATATCTGTTTAGATACTGTTAATATTTTTGAAATATCTTATTTTAATTGTTCATTATCTAAATCGTTTATTTATTTTCTTACTTCCTTTCCTCACTATGCTATTTTTCCTTGTTGGAGCTCTTGGACTTATAGCATCTTGTTTTTCCAAATAAGGTTGTAGCTTAGCTAGTAATAATAATAATAATAATAATAATAATAATAATAATAATAATAATAACAATAATAATAATAATAATAATAATGCTAATAATAATAATAAAAATGGGAACACCATAGGAGAATTATAGGCTAAGTTAATTATATTATTTCATCATTTAAAAGCGTAAATGATAATAGGCCAGATAACTTCATGCTTTTTTCTAGTTCAGGAAAAATAAAGATGCATTCGCCATTCCTTTTAAAGAAACAAATTGTATAAAAAAAAGTATAAGCTACAGAATTCGAAAGCTTGACAGAAAGAAAAAAATATCAGTTGATCGTGAAATTCAATGAAATATATTTCTAAAAAACATGAAATGCCATTACTTTACAAGATTATTGATGTCTATAATTCGAATTTGCTTGATTAAATACAAAATTTTTCAGTTTCATAAAAAAATCATGCTAAGATATAACCTCTATGACTGCTTGGAAAATGAGATAGTTAGAAGGATAAGACCCAAATTGTGTAAGCAGACTAATAAGGAGAATAATATATAAGAACAATGATGAAGAAGAATATAAGACAAAGTATACAAAATAAAATTTATATCTGATCAACTATTAAAAGGCCCATAAAACAACGCGGCGAAAAAAAAAAAAAAAAAAAAAAAAAACCACTGATTCTACAACTGAGGAACAGCAACAATTAAAGTTTTAGAAGGATATGGAATTAAACCTAATTTGCGACAACGCAAAACTGCCAGAATTAAATAGACATATATAACTATGTGGTTGAACCATAGTCTAGGAAGATCCCTAGGGCTATGATGGCTTAACTGGTAACGTCCTTGCCTGGTGATCCCAGAATGAGGTTCGAGTCCCACTCGAACTCGTTAGTTCCTTTGGTCGCTGTAACCTCACCATCCTTGTGAGATAAGGATGAGGCGTTTGGGGGAGCTTTTAGGTCTATCTATCGAGTCATCAGCAGCCATTCCCTGGCCTTCCCTGGTCCTAGCTTGGGTAAAGAGGGGGCTTGGACGTTAATCATATGTATATAGTCAATCTCTAGGCCATTGTACTGCTCGATAGGGCAATGTCATTGTCCCTTGCCTCTGTCATTCACGAGCAGCCTTTAAACCTTTAATTGATTGAACGATTACACCGGAAATCTATACAAGATAGCCGATGAAGGTGGAAAGGAGGTTGACAGTCTATGGTAACGGACAACGGACTTGACAGTTGATGACAAGAGCTTTGACAGATCACAACAGCCGATTTGTCAGCTCATGGCAACAGACCAGAGTTCAATACAAGCTACTTGACAGCTCATAGCAACAGAGTTGACAGATCAAAGTGACTTTGACAACTTATGGCCAAGGACAAGAGATGTGACAACTAATGGCAATTACTGGTATCCAACGTGATGATCTATGGTTTGTACAGGAAAATTTAATTTACACGTATGGACCGTGATCAACCAGACCTGGCTTCCAGTATACATGCACACCATGAGCATCAATGTTTTGTGGAGCTATTTATACATGAAGTGCCGTCTGAAATAATGATAAATAAAAGTCATCTGCATTTCATCATATGTCAATTAATGAAATAATCATCCGTGTTTTTGGTAAGAAACGCATAGTCTAAGTTATCACACATTTAACATAAAAGTATTTCATTGCCATTGCTTGAACACATTAATTAAGCCTTACCAACTTGGAACCAAGCTTTGCTCAATAGTTTCTCTATAGTCATAGTCCTGGGAAATGAAAAGAAGGAGGAGGAGAAGGAGGAGGAGGAGAAGGAGGAGGAGGAGGAGAAGGAGGAGGAGGAGAAGGAGGAAGAAGACATAAAGGGTGGGGGCTGATTAACAAAGGGGACACGTACTTGGGGAAAAAGAGAAAAAGTGTTGGAGAAAGAAAGAAGAGTAAAAAGAAGAAAACGGAGGAGGAGAGGAGAAAAGCAGAATATGAGGAAGAAATAAAAAAGAAGAGGAAAAGAGAAAGGAAAGAAGTGTTGGAGAAAGAAGGAGGAGTAAAGGAAGACAACGGAAGGAGACGAGAAAAACTGAATAAGAAGAACCAGAAAAGAGAAAAAGAGAAAGAAAAGAAGAAGAAAAGAGAAAGAAAAAGAAAAGTGTTGAGGAAAGATGAGGAAAAGAGAAATAGAAAGAAAAGAAACTGGTCAGGAAAGAAGAGGAAAATAGAAAGAGAAAGAAAATAAAGTGGCGAGGAAAGAAGAGGGAAAAGAGAAAGAAAAGAAAAGAAAGTGGCGAGGGAAAAAGAGTCGCAGGAAATAAGATGAAGACTCCCTAGGTATCGGAAAAGGAATTTGCTCCTTTTCGTCCGTGAGACTTGATCGCCGTTCAGCGCGAATTAAGAAAAACTTTGGGACGATTCGGGTACAAATTAAGCCGTCTCGAAAGCAGTTAGGGAGCGACGCCCCCCCCCCCCCTTCTTTTACGCCGCATTGGTTCCGAACTTTAACCGTGTTTATACACATCTCCGGTCATTACATCCTTATAAATTACATCCCTAAGCTTATAAAGGGTATTTTTTACACTCACTTAACGGAAATTGGACCGACGGCCCTTCCGGGTTATTCCTATATTTTTTTCAACTTAGGGAAAAATCTAATTTTTTTTTAATAAGAGAAATCTTATTGGTAGAGACGGAGCAGCCGCTAAAAAAGCGAAAAAAAAAAAAACGCATTTTCAACTAACAGAAAAAAAATTTCTCAAATTAATTTTCTTTTTTTCTTTTTTTACTACGCTAGAAAGAAACCGAAAAAAAGGGCATTTTCAAGTAAGGGGAAAAAAATCATATAAGAAATCTTATTGGAAGAAACGGAGCCGCCGCTTAATAAAAAAAATCGAAAAGAGGCATTTTCAACTAAGGAAAAAAAAATTAATATAAGAAATCTTATCGGAAGAGACGGAGTACCCGCTAAAAAGATATTTCAACTAAGGGAAAAGTAAAAAAAAAAAAAAAAAAAAAAAAAAAAAAAATTAATATAAGAAATACTAGATGGAGCCACCGCTAAAGAGATATTTTAACTAAAAAAAAAAATTAAAAAAAGTAACTAATATAAGAAATATTAGAAAAGACGGAGCCACCGAAAAAGAGATATTTCGACTAAGGGAAAAGCCCCCCCCCCCACAAAAAAAAAAAAAAAATATAAGAAATCCTATTGAAAGAGACGAAGCAGCCGCTAAAAAGACCCCGAAAGAAAGGCACCATCGGAGTCCCATAAAACGAAGACAATTGTGTTAGCGATCGATTATACGGAAAGGAAGACTTTTAGGTGTTCCTGATCGTATCCGGAGTCAGCACCAGAGATTAAACGAAACTTGGAATTAATTGATTCGCTTTCGGTTTCCCCCCGGCGTTAACTCTCCCGGAGCGGAGAGAGACAGACTTCTCCTCGGGAGAATTTTTCGCTGATGTCAGATTTCGCGCAAACGATCGGATTTTCTTGTCCTGCCAAATGATCGAGCATCTCTCTCTCTCTCTCTCTCTCTCTCTCTCTCTCTCTCTCTCTCTCTCTCTCTCTCTCTCTCTCTCTCTTTTACTGTGTATTTCAAAATGATTTTAATTTCGATGGAAACTCCCTTGGAAAGGTTGACACTTCGTTCAGTTTGCGCAAATGAACCCGTTATGATTGATAATAATAACAACAACAATAATAATAATAATAATAATAAAAATAATAATAATAATAATAATAATAATAATAATGAATAAATCAACAAATTATTATTATCATTATTATCAATTATCATTACCAATTATTATTATTGTTATTATTATCAATTACACTTATTATTATTATCAATTATCATTATCATTATCAATTATCCACTATCCCTTGTCATTTGTCATTGACAGTCATTATCATTATTATCAGCTACGCTACAACCCTGGTTGGAAAAGCAGGATGCCATAAGCCCCAGTTCTCCAACAGGGAAAAAAGGAAATCAATAAACTACAAGCGAAGTAACAAACAATTCACATAAAATTTTTTAGTAACAATAACAGTAAAATAGAAAGAGAACTCAAATTTCACTATTTTACTTTCACCTTCTATCAATAGAATTATTATTTTGTTCGTTAACATTTTAGTTTGCCGTAACGTTAGCTATAATAAACTTTATCTACCAACCTGCCATTCTTAATGCAAATGGCTCATCACAAAATAGGAATTGTCTAGAGAACCCGTTATCTATTTTTATCTTATTTTTTAAAAGGAACATTTTTCGATTTTGATACTTATATACATCAATTTTCGTAATAACAGGAGCACTCGTCTGATGATTGTGATAATTAATCAAATGCTGAATTGTGTATCATCCAGAATATATCAAGCTTTACAAACATTTCCAAATGGGATATTCTCCCAAAACGACAAAGTCATATTGCTAGTAAGTTGATAAGCAAATAGGGAAGGGGAAAACTGTCAAAAGTTTATATCATTAAATGACGGAATGCTAACCGTCATGAATAACTCAAAATATCGCAATAGTTCGCTGTTTTCTTCTTTGTGTAATGAGAAGGCCAAAAGTCTAAGAATTCATTGCAGTAACTTTATAGATACTAAAATGAATTGCTATAACTTTATTAAAGATATTAAAAACAATATTTTCAATAACTTGATTACATATACTAAAATATTATTCTAATAATTTTACATCGTGTTAAAATTAAATTGCAATGAATTTATACAAGATATTAACAAATATCTCATTTCTTTCAGATGGTGTAGGCTGGTCCTCTAACAATTTGGAAGATGTCAATTGGTGCAAGAAGGTAACGGTTGTCTGACAAATCGAAAGGTGTCGCTAATCTAACCTAAAATAAAGATTTCGCTGATGTGACAACCCCTTGGAGGAAGATGTTCCTGAACTTTCAACTCTTTAGCTGATAGCGTCACCTGCCTTGAGGATGGATAGTGGGGAGGGAGAGAGGAGGGTTTGGGAGGAACCTGTTAGGGGGAGAAGATCGAGAGGGAGGCAGAGAATTAGATGGCGAGATAAGGTGAAGGATGATATGGAGAGAAGAGGTTTGGCGAAAGAGGATGACTTTCATGGAAGGCATTGGAGAGGACGCATCAGGCAACCGGTCCCTTAATGTAGGGATACAGGTGGGAAAGAAGAGGGAGGCAGAGAATTAGATGGCGAGATAAGGTGAAGGATGATATGGAGAGATGGGGTTTGGTGGAAGAGGATACCTTTGATAAAAGGCATTGGAGTGGGAGCATCAGGCAACCGACCCTTTAATGTCGGTATAAAGGTGGGAAAGAAGAGGGAGGCAGAGAATTAGATGGCGAAATAAGGTGAAGGATGATATGGAGAGATGAGGTTTGGCGGTAGAGGATGCCTTTGATAGAAGGCATTGGAGTGAGCGCATCAAACAACCGACCCTTTAATGTAGGTATAAACGTGGGAAAGAAGAGGGAGGCAGAGAATTAGATGGCGAGATAAGGGGAAGGATGATATGGAGATGAGGTTTGGCGGAAGAGGATACCTTTGATAGAAAGCATTGGAGTGGGCGCATCAGGCAACCGATCCCTTAATGTAGATATAACGGTGGGAAAGAAGAGGGAGGCAGAGATTTAGATGGCGAGATAAGGTGAAGAATGATATGGAGAGATGAGGTTTGGCGGAAGAGGATGCCTTTGATAGAAGGCATTGGAGAGGGCGCATCAAACAACCGACCCTTTAATGTAGGTATAAACGTGGGAAAGAAGCCTTAGTTCATATTTGTATTATCAAAAGTCGGGATGCAACTTTGCAGTGCTAAATCATGGATGAGAATGACAACGGATTTACCTGAATTTCATACCTGTCCTCCAGTAACTTTGGAAATGGTGTAACTAACCTTCAAATAACCTGGAAAATGATGATACTGACTTATCAATTTAGGATAGTATCGCCATTATTGGAAGACTGGAATTGTTACTGTGGCTCTGCTGTTATGTCCTAACAGAAAGGCGAGGCGAATGTAACTGCTTTATTCAAACAAGATAACGAGCATATATTCAAACGGTTGAGCACAACAATGGCACAAAATTCCAACAATGTGAAACATTCAATGGGAAGCCTAAACAGGTTTTTCTATCATCAGTGCAAGAGAGTTTTTCTATCATCAGTGCAAGAGAGAACGAGAGATGAAAAAATCAATAGAATTACAGTGTATGAAATACACGTGCGTTACATTACTATCCTTCACGTAACTTTGTATTGAAGCGTCGCTTTCCTTCCTAGAACTTTGAAGTGTGTTAATATTATTCCAAAAACTTTGGAACCAGCATGTTTCATAACCTTCCCAGAAACTCAGAAGACTTTCAAAACTTAGAAGGCGATGTCATCAACTTTTCAAGTGAATTAAATTGTATTTTCTTCTGCAACCAGATTGAAAATAGCGCATCATTTCCTCTTGGCAAGGATAGAAGAGGCTTTCCCTGAGGTAAGCAGTTCTTCCAGGAGAAGGGCACTCCAAAATCAAACTACTGTTCTCTAGTCTTGAGTAGTGCAATAGCCTCTGTACCATGGTCTTCCCCTGTCATGGGGATGGAGTTCATTTGGTTGAGGGTACACTCGGGCACACTATTCTATCTTACTTCTCTTCCTCTTGTTTTTTTCATGTTTTTAATTTATGAAAGATTTAATTTAATGTTGTTATTGTTCTTAAAATATATTATTTTAATTGTTCATTAATTCTCTTGTAGTTTATTTGTTTCCTTATTTCTTTTCCTCACAGGGCTATTTTTCCCTGTTGGAGCCTTGGGCTTATAGCATTCTGCTTTTCCAGCTAGGGTTGTAAGATTTGCTTGTAAGAAGAAGAAGAAGAAGAAGAAGAAGAAGAAGAAGAAAAAGAGGGATGATAATAATAATAATAATAATAATAATAATAATAATCTGTTGCAAGATATTTAGTATAAATGTTCGAAGACAATTTCAAAACAAATAAAGGTCGGAGATTAATATAAGCTCAACTGAAGTTCCAATCACAAGAGGACAATAAAAAAAGAGGCAACGTTTGTTTACGACTTTAATCTGTACCGGAATCATCCGAAAATCGCCCGAAAGTTTTCGTAATTGCCACAAAAAACAACTATCAACATACCACAAAGAAGAAGAAAGAGCCAATCTCTCTCTCTTTTACAGACTACGCTTCTCCTAAATCCCCTATTTCCTCTCACTACTACTACTACTACTACTACTACTACTACTACTACTACTACTACTACTACTACTACCACTACTACTACTACTACTACTGCTACTACTACTAGCATATAGCAAATAATTCTATACTATGCTTTTTCTTATTCGCCTTTTCATAGGTCTTTCTCTTTTGATTCCTCTTCTATTAGCTCTTTCGATTTCATACTACGCTTTTCCTATATCCCCTATTTCCTCTCACTACTACTACTACTACTACTACTACTACTACTACTACTACTACTACTAGCATATAGCAAATGATTCCATACTATGCTTTTTCTTATTCGTCTTTTCATAGGTCTTTCTATTTTGATCCCTCTCCTATTGGCTCTTTCGATTTCAGACTACGCTTTACCTATATCCCCTATTTCCTCTCACTACTACTACTACTACTACTACTACTACTACAACAACAACTGCTACTACTACTATTATATAACAAATGATTCCATACTATGCTTTTTCTTATTCGTCTTTTCATTGGTCTTTCTCTTTTGATTCCTCTTCTGTTGGCTCTTTCGACTTCAAACTACGTTTTTCCTAAATACCGTATTTCCTCTCACTACTACTACTACTACTACTACTACTACTACTACTACTACTACTACTATTATTATATAGCAAATGATTCCATACCATGCTTTTTCTAATTCGTCTTTTCATAGTTCTTTCTATTTTGATTCCTCTCCTATTAGCTCTTTCGATTTAAGACTACGCTTTTCCTATATCCCCTATTTCCTCTCACTACTACTACTACTACTACTACTACTACTACTACTACTACTACTAAATGATTCCATACTATGCTTTTTCTTTTTCGTCTTTTCATAGCTCTTTCTCTTCTGAATCCTCTTCTATTGGCTCTTTCGATTTCATACTACGCTTTTCCTATATCCCCTATTTCCTCTCACTACTACTACTACTACTACTACTACTACTACTACTACTACTACTACTAACAAAAGAATCCATACTATACTCTTTGTTATTCGTCTTTTCATAAGTCTTTCTCTTTTGATTCCTCTCCTAACGATATCCACTTAATAAAAGCAAAATTCAATTCGTTACAGTTAAATAATAGTCTTGGAATATTGAAGTTTAAATCCTAAATCATCAGTGCATGTTATTTTAGAATGCCAATTGCAGAAAACATTGAAGCGTAGTCGAGAAAAAAAAAAGTGTAGTGACATTGCTAAAAGAAAAGGCTTTCAAATTAGCAATTATACCTTGCTTTATCCAGTGAGTTGTTTTCCTTTGAGCCGAAGGCCGTGCAATGTATAAACAACTTGATATAAACACATCTGTTCCGAATAATATTGATGAGTTTTTAGAAGAGCATTTGTCAAATAACCATTGATGAGCTTTCTCCGGAGGAAATATAACAAGAACAATTAGAGATTTTACCTATCCGCCAATGAATTTTCACTACATTTATCTAAAGTCTACGGACTTCGCCTCCCACTTTTTATATGCTGACTGTGCAGTGGATGGTGAAAAGTGCAATGTTGATCCAGAATCGTGATCTTGATCCGTATCACCTCCAAAATATCATCTTTTCTTCCGATGCATAATATCTATACATTGTTAAAATTTCGCGCTAAAACAATGTGTCAATTTATTTTGAAGTAATCTTTCAAATTGTAAAAAGGCTAAATCGGATCATTATATATATATATATATATATGTGTGTGTGTGTGTGTGTGCGCGCGCGCGTGCGTGTGTGTGTGTGTGTGTGTGTGTGTATACAAGGTGTTAACCCGATTCCTACCATATATTTGAGACGAAGCTTCCATTTTTCTTCATTTTTTTTTCCTCTGGCTATACCAAACGCATAAGTTAACTATCCACAATATTCCCAACAAATAGTCTGGATCTACATATGCACAGTCGATTCTTCATAAAAGTACCAGAGTCTGTTTTCTCTTTGTGCTATTGAACTTACATCTTCTAAAACATTATTTTATTATGTAGGAAACATAACCATCAATAAGCGAAGCTACAAAAAATAATCATAAACAAATATTGTTACTAAGTATGAATCAGAAATAACAACATTCTACTACAAATATACTTCTCTACTTTACCCTATTGCTATGATCACCTATTCGCATGAAGCAAGGGGAGAAATATATTTACGTGTACTTAAACATAATGAATGAAGCAAATTCTGCGAAGTTACTCTCATGAAGGGTAATGTACTGTTAATTATTCATGATGTACACGCATTCGTATGGCACGAAGTATTAGGGCCCGCTGCTTAGCTAAGCTTAATACCATAAAATAGAATGTTCTCCTGTGACAAACATAGAAATAACAGCCGGGAATAAATAACAGAATATGAAGGATTACTCGGGAAACCGGCTCTTCCGAATTGCATATACTCGACGTCCAGTTCATACATCTCTATGATTTTTTTTTTCAGTCTTCGTTTTGGGCAGAGAGAATTTCCTAATGACTTTCAACTCCACTTTTATAGCATCCATGGCTCCATCTAAATGTTAAATTGACGTGAAATTGCATTATCCAGAAAGCTACACATTTCCTGCCAGTTTCTGTTCGATGTTGGTGGATGTAAATAAAAAAAACGCATTTGTTGGATATCTTACTTGAAAGAAGGAACTTTTTAACCACACACAAATAAAAAAAGAAAAATAAATTAATTGTTGTTCATTGCTTCTAGTTATAATCTTATCAAACTTGTCAATCAACATGAGGGAATTATTTTCTTTTACAGTTTTATAAACAATAACCTCGAGAATACTTTTATCTATACTAAATTTTCATATCAAAATAATTACATTTAAGTAAAGCTATACAAGAATTACCAATTTGTGCATATGAATAATTACCCTCGCTCGCTCATTCACCTACTTACTAACACACATTTATATATACAATGCATGTGTATATATTGTATACACAACCACAAACACAAACACAGACACACACACACACACACACATATATATATATAAATATATATATATATATATATATATATATATATATATATATATATATATATATATATATATATATATATATATATATATATATATATATATACACACATATATATATTTATATATATATATATATATATATATATATATATATATATATTTATATATATGTGGGGGTGTTTGTAAAATGTTTTACAGCTGGGTCTTTCGAATTAGCTAATCTTTGTGAAAATTATCATGTATAATCATAAGATAAATTAAAAACATGTTCCATATAATATTCTATAACAACTGAAAAGTATAACAAAGTGGAAATCTGGAAACTACTTTAAAGAAACTCCCATGTTCATATCACTTTGATCTTAATAAAAATTATCATTAATAAACTTCATAAATTGAAAATCGTGGTAGAAATTCTCAAACAAAATGACAAAATGTCTTTCACAGTAAAAAGGAAAGTTGTGTATATATGACATCAAGAAGCCTTTCCTTCTAATAAGTGACTGGGGTTCAAGTCCCGCTCAAACTCGATAGTTTCTTTGGTCGCTGCAACGTCCCCATCCTTGTGAGCTAAGGATGGTGGGTTTGAGGGAGCCTATAGGAGGTATCTGCTGAGTCATCAGTAGCCATTGCCTGGCCCTCCTTGGTCCTAGCTTGGATGGAGAGGGGGCTTGGGCGCTGATCATAGTGTATATATGGTCAGTCTCTAGTTGTCCTGCTTGATAGGGCAATGTCACTGTCCCTTGCCTCTGCCATTCTTGAGCGGATTTTAAACCTTTAAATGTGTACTTATTACCTCCGGTAACTTAGTTGCAAGGGGGACATGTTTTACCCCCTGTTTGTGTGTTTGTTTGTTTATGAACGGCTTCCTGGCCACAATTTTAATCGTAGAGTGATGAAACTTGCAGGGATTAAATGTTATGTAAAAAGCAGGAAATGATTAAATTTCGGAAGGTCTAGGTCACAGTCAAGCAAAACATCCAATTCACGTAATCAGCCATAAGTTTGCACATCTTTGTTACAGAGAATTCAAACTTGGTTCATATTTGAGTGTATGAAAATTCACGCCAATTAATACATATTAAGGTTCAAGGTCAAGGTCGAGTCAAAGGTCACGTCCAAGATCAAGGTCACTCTAATAAAGGAAAAGTGTACCTTATTAGTCATGCAAATAGTTTCATTTATTTTCTACCGAAAGCTATTTTATCAAGTTGAACTTACATCATCTAAAATCCTCGTTATGCACCGACCTGAAAATTATATTAAGAATTGACCCAATGATCTTTAAAGCATACAGCTATTTTCGCATTACGATGCAATTTCACAATCTTTTCGTCTCAATATTCCACCTCCCAGAATCAAAATAGACCGTAGGCGTACTTGAAGTCTGTGTGACAACCATGTGTGAACTTGGGGCTAATGTTCGGGTTAATTCGGTCCACCTTTGGCTCGACCTTGACCTTGACCTTTGAACTAGGACATTCAAAATTTAATCACTTCCACGTTTAAACATAACAATTAATCCTTGAAGGTTTCACTACCCTATGAGTAAAATTGTGGCCAGGAAGATGTTAACAAACTAACAAACAAACAAACAGGGGTGAACACACAACCTTCCAAATTCGTTGGCGGATATAATAAAGTCTACATAATAAAGTTTTAACAAATAATCTATTACATCTTAAATAGCCATTGATATATGACGTTAGTTAGATAAAAATAATAATAATAAAAATAAATAAAAATAAAAATAAAAATAAAAATATAAAAATGAAAAATAAAAAGACTAATGCAAAACAAATGCTGGAATTATTCCTCTAATATAAAAACGAACATTGCGAGTGGAACCATTACCAATGTATGGTGTCTTTACATTTTCCTTTATATTAAGTCCCTTGAACACTCACATTTCAAAATTATTTACATCTAATGTTCATGTTACATTGGTTATAGAAAAAAAAATCTTTGATTTAGTTAACATGGAAATGTCAATTTTGTTAGTATTGGTAAATGTCGTAACATGCATGTAAAGAATGCTCTCTCTCTCTCTCTCTCTCTCTCTCTCTCTCTCTCTCTCTCTCTCTCTCTCTCTCTCTCTAATTTATTATTCGTAGAAAATTATTTCAAGTTAACCCTCTCTCTCTCTCTCTCTCTCTCTCTCTCTCTCTCTCTCTCACTGACCGTCAGCAAACCCTTGACCAATACACACATCTTCAACGTAAAAACCCCGGAGGACAAAAAGCGAATCCAGTCTCTCTCTCTCTCTCTCTCTCTCTCTCTCTCTCTCTCTCACCACTGACCATCAGCAATCCTTTGACTAATACACACATCTTCAACGTAAAAACCCCGGAGGACAAAAAGCGAATCCAGTCTCTCTCTCTCTCTCTCTCTCTCTCTCTCTCTCTCTCTCTCTCTCTCTCTCTCTCTCTCTCTCTCTCTCTCTCCACTGACCGTCAGCAATCCTTTGACCAATACACACATCTTCAACGTAAAAACCCCGGAGGACAAATGGCGAATCCAGGAAAATCCCAACAGAAAGTCCCAAAAGGAAATGACTCCATGTTTTCTGAGAAAATGCTTCACATGTATATATCTTAGCAAGTGACCTGTATCAGTCCTTTAGGTTTCTATAGTCCTTCAGGCATTCAGAAGGATTTAACAGTCAGTGCACATCGGAGGACTTGACCGAAGAAAAAAAAATATCCTATTAGTTACAGAAATTCCTTACGCTTCTTTGTTGGGGAAATACTTGACTCTTTGGTATATAATACTACTGTTTTTCTATTCACGTTTATACAATTCTTATACGCTTCTCGGTAATATACACACTAAACACTTTGGTATACATTATATACAATATATATCTTTTACTGCAACATATCAGGTACAATATATCCCTCGAAAAACCATGATTTTATGGTAAATTTCACTTAACTCTTTGGTGTATAATCCCTACTCTTTTCTATTTATGTTATACAATTTACAACGATTCTCGGTTATATAAACACTAAACACTTTGATATACACCTGGTACAATATAAATCTTTTAAATCCAACATATCAGGTACAATATATCCCTCATTAAACACTGATTTTTAAGTAAATTGCACTAACTCTTTGGTATATAATCCCATTTTTTTTTCTATTTACGTTTATACACTTTTTAAAAGCTTCTCGATTATATAAATAAACACTTTGGTATACATTTGGTACAATATATATCTTCTAACCTCAACACATCAGGTACAATACAAACTAGCCTCTAAGCTAGTACAGTGGTAACGCGTTTGCCTAGCATTCGCATGACGGCAGATTGATCCCAGCCTAAGACCATGAGATTAAGATCTTTACTGGGAAGGCCATTGCTGCGCTTGCCTATCCGACATTCTGGTGAGCATCTATTCTGATAAAACCGAAAATAAAACCAGACTTTTTTCTTTCTTTTTTTTTTTTTAAATGGAAGCACAGCCGACGTTCTGGCGAGTATCTATTCTGATGAAACCGAAAATAAAAATACTTTTTTTTTTTTTTGGTAAAATGGAAAAGACCTTATCTCGAGATTTCTCTTTCAGGTTCTTTCGAATGAAAATACTAATATCCATACACGTTCTCCGTGTCAATAACCAAGAGGAATGTTCACAAAGTAATTGAAAATAATTCAATGAGCCTTTCTTAGAAGGTGGGTTGTTAAGTAAATTCCATTCAAAATGTACAACATACATGAATTACTTTGTATAAAAAGTTCGATTATTTAGAAATACAAGAGTTCTTCAGTTTCTTTTAAGAAATGTGCCATCAAGTTTTATTTATGACTTCTGAGAAATTGTTCTTATAACACGAGTGAAATTAATAAGACTAATTTAATTAGGTATAGAAAGCTTGAATCTGGTTTTAGCTCTTGGCCACTTATGAAACCCCTTTCTAGAGTCTATTATTTGATACAATAACTATGCTATAGAACATCAATGAAGAGAGAGAGAGAGAGAGAGAGAGAGAGAGAGAGAGAGAGAGAGAAGAAGAAGAAGAAGAAGAAGAAGAAGAAGAAGAAGAAGAAGAAGAAGAAGAAGAAGAAGAAGAAGAAGAAGAAGGAGAGAGAGAGAGAGAGAGAGAGAGAGAGAGAGAGAGAATATTCCATCTCCAAATCCGATTACAAAATTCGCTGTAATCAGTTCGTAGATATTTCTATAGAATACATAAAGAACCTTCCATCAGCATAAATTTAAAACCCAATAAAATAAATGAGCAAAAAAAAAAAAAAGGGAAAAAAAACTACTCTATAAAACCCAAAGGAAAAAAAATAAGGAAAAAGCTACTTGTGACGTCACGTCATCAGAGAGGAAACGGCGAGGGTATTAAAGGGAAATATTAATGCTGTGCTCCACATGTGATTTATTCCATCGACCACTGGCTTTATGCCCCGTAAAGAATTCGCCTTCCAGCTTGGAGTGGCCTCCTATCCATTATTCACGCCACCACGAAAATTCTCTCTCTCTCTCTCTCTCTCTCTCTCTCTCTCTCTCTCTCTCTCTCTGCACAAATAGAAAGTGTGCAAAGGTCCTTTACTGCTAGAATAGAAGTAGTTAAGGACCTTGACTACTGGGAAAGACTGCAATTTTTTAAATTATAGTCTAGAAAGGAGAAGAGAACGTAACATGATAATATAAGCATGGAAACAAATCGAAGGAATTACTGAAAACATCATGGAGCTAAAAATATCAGAAAGAGCAAGCCGAGGTAGATTAAAATTGCCAAAAACTATACCAGGAAAACTAAGGAAGGCACACAGGACATTAATCCACTACGCATCAGCACCGATAATATAGCGATTATTTAATGCGCTGCTAGCTCATCTAAGAAACATACCAGGAGTGAGCGTAGATGTGTTTAAGAATAATCTCGATAAATACCTAAGATGCATGTCAGACCATCCAAGACTGGAAGACGCAAAATACACCGGAAGATGCATAAGCAACTCTGGTGGATATACGAGGTGCCTCACACTGAGGGACCTGGGGGAACCCAAACAGAATAAAGCAATAAGGTATGGCTCTCTCTCTCTCTCTCTCTCTCTCTCTCTCTCTCTCTCCTCTGCATTCCTCTCCGAATTATGTTTAAAATATGTCGCATGTAACCATGTACGTGTTTCTTTGAACTTTCAATCTTTGAAATATTAGATGAGCTTATTTCGTTCACATGCGACAACATCGACCCATGAATGTATATATAAACGATAGTCGTTGATTACATCGAAAGAATGACGTCAAAGATGAGAGTAAAGAGCTACACACACACAAATACATACTACACAACAATCAGGATTAAAAGAATCACTGTAACATGAAAAAATAATATAAAATGTAATACACCCCATTACCATTATCATAATCATCACAAATAAAAACAACAACAGCAATACTTATGGTAAAAACAAACAAAACATCATAAAATATATTAATATTTTGTAATGTTTCTAACACAACCGTGTGAGTAGATCGATAAATGTAAAGAAAAAACAGATGTTCGAACCAAAAGAAATTTTAAGAAATTCAATACATGACTTCTTCGAAAATACAAATAAAGATTACAATAAAAAAGGATTTCCTCAGCACCACAAACTCTTGAAACACAAACAAACTGTTATAAAATTTGCGGGGGGAAAAAAAAATCCTCGTATAAATGTAGCCAGGCATTTACAGTTTTTTTAAAAAAACGGATATATTGACGTAAAGGAAGAATATTAGGGTCACGAACCCGTAAGAGAAAAAGTAGGGTAAAAATAACGGTAGAGAACAGTATATTTTTTACGGAGAATATCCAATTAAAATGAGTGTTTTTTTTTAACAGTGCAATGTACAGAGAGATAATATCATAGATGAAAAGATATCTATAAATAAATCTGAAAACAAAAAATGCACAACTGATTCCCAGATTATTTTCTTTCTCTGATACTTAAAAACATTTAACCAGATAAAGAACTTAAGAGAGCTTCCACGAATATATAAGCATGCTTCAAAGTACCCTCATTTTACGGCTGCCTCCGTCAATTTAGCCGTAACTTAACGAACGGCGCCGACAAAGGGCTCCTTTCCGTATACCTGCTGACAGCCCAGACAGGTATGCACAAATGTCAGGTCATTTCGAGACACCACCTGGCGGGACTTTCATTTTTAATGACTATGTAGAATAAAGCCGTTTCTTACTCTTATCACAACCAAAGCTATACCTTCCTCTTTGATGTACAGTATATATTTATGTATGGTCTAAAACTGCATCTCTCTCTCTCTCTCTCTCTCTCTCTCTCTCTCTCTCTCTCTCTGTTCTTAATTTAGTAATTACGAAGGTCTTATTATTTTATTAATGCAGTTTTTATATGCATGCCCCTTACTAAAATATATAGCCACAGATAACTTCAAGAAGCCCCCCCCCTCTCTCTCTCTCTCTCTCTCTCTCTCTCTCTCTCTCTCTCTCTCCTTCACTATCAGACTATGTTTTTGAAAGACATATGAAGCAAATAAACAATTCACTTACATAAAATGGATTGGATGGATTAAGGAATTTAGGCTATTTAATCTGGCGCTGGGGCCGGGCAACCCATTCAGCACTAAGATGCAATTTAGTTATGTCTACAGAACACATTATATGACGAGCTGAAGGCACTAACCACTCGGAGTTCATTTAATTTGAAATTTAAAACCAGAAGATGTAATTTTAATCACTCTTTCAAACTGTAATAATATATTTACAACTAGAGTTTCTTTTAATCAATTCCTTAGATATTAATATTCTATTCTCTTGTAACAACAATGATTAGTCAGAGAAAGGAGGACGTCGGTATATTCACTCCCAACTTTTAATTTGCTTTCAATCCCCATTTCTCCTCTAACACATAGACAAATTTCCTTGGCTGCTAACCCAATGTTAAAAATTTGCTAAAAATAGTAAAATCCTTGCAACATTTATTCCAGGATTTTTACCGCTTGCAACATTTATTCCAGGATTTATACCGTTTTAAAAACGAATATATTGACGTAAAGGAGTGATATTACGCTCACCAACCCGTAAAAGATAATAACAAAGTAGGATAGAAATAAAGTCGCCTGTATTTTACGGAAATACGGCTGAGAACGGTACAATTTTACGGAGAATTTCCGATTAAAATTACGGGGTTTTTTTAACAGTGTACCAAACAACATTCCTTAAAAGAACTAAAATAATATTTACCTCTTGTCATTTAAATAACAGCTTGGTTATTAATCGCCATTAGTTTATTTAATTTTTGTTAAGATATGATTATAAAATTTAGGCCTCAAGCCAAGCACTGGGGCTTCAAAGGCCATTCACCGCTATATATATATATATATATATATCTATCTATCTATCTATCTATCTATCTATCTATCTATCTATATATATATATATATGTAAATATCACCCACGAACGGCATTTAATACCGAATTCTATCTAGGAATATATATCCACTTGGAATTCATTTTATGGTAACAGCTTCTGGCCGGGTGGAGATTCGAACCCCCATGATCTTATATATTCCCAGATAGAATTAGGTATTAAATGCCGTTCGTGGGTGATATATACATTGATTGAAATCACGTGTGCTTGTGATATATATATATATATATATATATATATATAATCAACCATACCCGTACACTTACACCATTTAGTATCCTTTCAACCTATAAAAACAATTCACACAACTTTCATACAATAACGTGAATGTGATATAAGAATGGATTAAAAAGATTAAATCAATAAATCAATGACATTAATTAAAGCTTGTGATATAACCCAGGTACTTTGTATAAATGCTTTTCAAGAGTTAAATCTGCACTGTTAAAAAAACGTAATTTCAATCGGAAAATCACCGTAAAAAATATGTTAGGCGTATTTCAGTAAAATACAGGCAACCGTAATTTTACCCTACTTTGTTGTTATATTTCACGGTTGGTGACCGTAATATCACTCCTTTACGTCAATATATTTGTTTTTTAAACGCTAAGTACCTGGAAACATTTAATACAGGGTTTTTACCGTTTTTTTACGGTAATGTTTAACTAACCCTGTGTTTAATGTTTTTTGTTTCACTGTATTATCATTACTTATTATATCTGACACTTCATTAACCTTTGTTACCGTAGTGATTACTTGAAAAAGACTATCCTTCCCTCCTTGAATAAACTTACTGGCGCATCTGTATCTGATGTGCGGACATGATCTTATACAGGGAACACTACTAATTAGCGAATCTCAAGATATTTATCTATTTTAGATGCTGCCTTGGTTGCAAGCTGCTGAATTCACTCTCTTGGTTAATTGCAGAGATAATTAACCTTGAAAGAACGTTTTAGATGCCTATAAACAACTAAAATTTATTAAAACCATATTTTGAATCCAATAATCTTCTCTCAGTTCCAACTTTAATCTAATATAAAGTATTTCAGCATTAATTATTAACATATTTTTTTCAATAACGTCTTTAATCACACAATCATTGTCACAAACCAATACACCAATTCCCTAATATCGCAAGAGGGTCTGCCCCTCTCTTTTATTCTTCTCCTGTACTTCTCTTTCTCCCTATTTCCTTAATCTTTCCCATCCCGAGTACCTGCCTTTGAGCTCTAAACTGGATTGTATCCAGGGGTACTCTTCCTTTCCCCATATTCCCCACTTCCCTATTCTTATTATTGTTGTTGCTTCATACAATTCACATTGTTTTACAATTCAACTTTTTACGACGCACTGTATTTCACAACATCATTGTTGCCAGAGATGAAATTCCAGAATCCAGCTGAAGAAATTAGTTACATGTTCCAGAGTGACCTTTAAAAATACGTGACCTAGAACCGGAGAATCGAAACCACACTGCAGAGAAAAGGTTAGAACACCATTGGGGCTGAAACATTGTAACACAACAAAGCTAAATACAAAATGCTAAATCTATGCATTATATCTGTAATGGAGTATTCCTTACTAGTGTAAGCGACCCGTCAAAAATATCAGCTAAATATCTTTATGAATATGCACATATGCATAGAGTCAATCTTTCCCATCCCTTCCCTTTTTCTAATTATCACACGGCAGTTTCTACAATTTGTGGGAGATTGTGGTTTCCGAATGTACCTCTCGAGATACTTCCTTTCACCAGGGTATGACTACTCCAGCTCCCCCTTAGCCAAGGGACGGGGAGAGACTGATTAGTTATACATCTGGCAATAGTGCTATAGATACGTAAATGTATTTCTGCTGTTATCCTGAAAACTATCTGGAGGACAGTTTGTACGGAGAAAAACTACCTTCGATTTTTGACGCCACTAAGACATTGTCTATTCATTATATATATATATATATATATATACATATATACATATATATATATATAAACATATATATATATATATATACATATAATATATACATATATATATATATATGTGTGTGTATATATATATATATGCATATTGTTATTAATATTATCATTATTACTAGCTATGTTTCAAACCTAGTTGGAAAAGCAAGATGATATAAGCCCAAGGATTCCAACAAGGAAAAATAGCCCAGGGAGGAAATGAAATGAGGAAATAAATAAACTATATGAGAAATAGTGAAAATTAAAATAAAATATCTTGAAAACAGTAACAAAATCAAAACAGATATTTCATATATAAACTTTAAACAGATTTATGTCAGCCTGTTCAACATAAACACACAATAAATGATGATGATGGTGTATCTATGTAACAATATCATAAAAATCCCTTGAACCAAGTTGAAATTTTAATGGCACCGTGACGGACAAACTTGACTGACGGGGCAGGGACATTCAGCGCCGTCAACCCAGCGCCGCCGATTCAGCGCCACCAGCTCAGCACCAGCCATTTCAGCGCCAGACGTTTCAGCGCCGTGGAAGTGTGGTTTTGTGTGCGTGTTTATAAACAAAAGAAAAGGTTTTGAACAAATATTCATTGATAAAAAGTATTTATACTACTGTGTTTATAAACAATGGAAAATGTTTTGAACAAATATTTATTGATAAAAAGTATTTATCCTACTGAATAGTTAAAATAGTCCTCGGCTCTCTGACATGCATACGTTTTCGCCTTTTCAAACTCCATTCATACAAATCTACACCTAAAGAACTACCTAAAAACTAAGTTGGATATAAATCCATTTGACCGCATCTGAAGAGTTGTGAAGACACGTCAGAGATGACAGGCGCGCGATCTCCCAACACGTAATATAAGTATAATGACACAGCATTGCAAAGCCTCTGCCTGTAATGACAAGGCAAATATGTCAGAGAAGCTGACTAACAAACGCGTAATCACAAGGAAAAAGAAGGGATATCATTGTTCTTTAGTCTTGGGTAGTACAGTAGCCTCTGTACCATGGTCTTCCACTGTCTTGGAGTAGAGTTCTCTTGCTTGAGGGTACACTCAAGCACACTATTCTAACTTATCGTTTTTATGGTTTATATATGAAAGAATTATTTTAACGTTGTTTACTGTTCTTGAGATGTTTCATTTTATTTGTTCATTACTTCTAGTGTGGTTTATTTGTTTCCTTATTTCCTTTCGTCACTGGGCTTTTTTCCCCAGTTGGAGCACTTAGGCTTGTAGCATCTGATTTCCCAACTAGGGTTGTATCCTAGCAAATAAAAATGATAATAATAATAATAATGATAATAATAATAATAATAAT
>NC_090745.1:119547628-119552111 GCF_036898095.1 Palaemon carinicauda | reverse complement strand
AAATAAATGAGCAAAAAAAAAAAAGGAAAAAAACTACTCTATATAACCCAAAGGAAAAAAAATAAGGAAAAAGCTACTTGTGACGTCACGTCATCAGAGAGGAAACGGCGAGGGTATTAAAGGGAAATATTAATGCTGTGCTCCACATGTGATTTATTCCATCGACCACTGACTTATGCCCCGTAAAGAATTTGCCTTCCAGCTTGGAGTGGCCTCCTATCCATTATTCACGCCACCATGAAAATTCTCTCTCTCTCTCTCTCTCTCTCTCTCTCTCTCTCTCTCTCTCTCTCTCTCTCTCTCTCTCTCTCTCTCTCACTCTTTCCGCTTCTTCTTCTTCTTCCTCCTATCTCTCTCTTTCTCTATCTCTCTCTGCCTCTGCACAAATAGAGTGTACAAAGGTCCTTTACTGCTAGAATAGAAGTAGTTAAGGACCTTGACTACTGGGAAAGACTGCAATTTTTAAAATTATAGTCTAGAAATGAGAAGAGAACGCTACATGATAATATAAGCAAGGAAAAAATAGAAGGAATTACTGAAAACATCAAGGAGCTAAAAATATCAGAAAGAGCAAGCCGAGGTAGATTAATAGTGCCCAAAACTATACCAGGAAAACTAAGGAAGGCGCACAGGACATTAATCCACTACGCACCAGCACCGATAATGCAGCGACTATTTAATGGGCTGCCAGCTCATCTAAGAAACATATCAGGAGTGAGCGTAGATGTGTTTAAGAATAATCTCGATAAAACACCTAAGCTGCATCCCAGACCATCCAAGACTGGAAGATGCAAAATACACCGGAAGATGTATAAGCAACTCTCTGGTGCCTCACACTGAGGGACCTGGGGGAACCCAAACATAGAATAAAGCAATAAGGTATGGTTCTCTCTCTCTCTCTCTCTCCTCTCTCTCTTTCTCTCTCTCTCTCTCTCTCTCTTCTCTCTCTCTCTCTCTCTCTCTCTCTCTCTCTCTGTACATTCCTCTCCGAATTATGTTTAAAATATGTCGCATGTAACCATGTACGTGTTTTCTTTGAACTTTCAATCTTTGAAATATTAGATGAGCTTATTTCGTTCACATGCGACAACATCAACCCATGAATGTATAAATAAACGATAGTCGTTGGTTACTTCGAAAGAATGACGTTAAAGTTGAGAGTACAGAGTACACACACATATACACAACAAAAAAACACACACACATAACACATATTACACAACAATCAGGATTAAAAGCATCACTGTAACATAAATAAATAATATAAAATATATGACACGCAATTACCATCATCATAATCATCACAAATAAAAACAACAGCAATACTTATGGTAAAAAACAAACAAAACTCCATAAAAAATATTAATATTTTGTGATGTTTCTAACACGCCGTGTGGGGTAGATCGATAAATGTAAAGAAAAACAAATGTTCGAACCAAAAGAACTGTTGCCGAGAAATTCAATACATGACTTCTTCGAAAATACAAATAAAGATTTCAATAAAAAGGATTTCCTCTGTACGACAAACTCTTGAAACACAAAGACACACTTAAAAATTTGCCGTAAAAAAAAAGATAAAAAATTCACGTATAAATGTTCCCAGGTCTTTACAGTTTTTAAAAAACGGATATATTGACGTAAAGGAAGAATATTAGGGTCACGAACCCGTAAAAGACAAAGTAGGGTAAAAATTACGGTAGAGAACAGTATACTTTTTACGGAGAATATCCAATTAAAATGAGTTTTTTTTTGGGGGGGTTAACATTGCAATGTACAGAGAGATAACATCATAGATGAAAAGATATCTATAAATAAATCTGAAAACAAAAAATAAACAGCTGATTCCCAGACTATTTTCTTTCTCTGATACTTAAAACATTTAACAGATAAAGAACTTAAGAGAACTTCCACGAATAGATAAGCATGCTTCAAAGTACCCTCATTTTACGGCTGCCTCCGTCAATTTAGCCGTAACTTAACGAACGGCGCCGACAAAGGACTCCTTTCCGTATACCTGCTGACAGCCCAGACAGGTATGCACAAATGTCAGGTCATTTCAAGACACCACCTGGCGGGACTTTCATTTTTTAATGACTATGTAGAATAAGCCGTTTCTTACTCTTATCACAACCAAAGCTATACCTTTCTCTTTGATGTACAGCATATATTTATGTATCGTCTAACTGCATATCTCTCTCTCTCTCTCTCTCTCTCTCTCTCTCTCTCTCTCTCTCTCTCCTCTCTCTCTCTCTCTCTCTGTGTGTGTGTGTGTGTGTGTGTGTGTGTGTGCTTCATTTAGTAATTACAAAAGTCTTATTATTTTATTAATGCAGTTTTTATATGCACGCCCATTACTAAATTATATATGGCCACAGATAACTTCAAGAAGCCTGCCTCTCTCTCTCTCTCTCTCCTCTCTCTCTCTCTCTCCTCTCTCTCTCTCTCTCTCTCTCTCTCTCTCTCTCTCTCTCTCTCTCTCTCTCTCTCTCTCTCTCTCTCTCTCTCTCTCTCTCTCTCTCTCTCTCATATTCTTTTAGTAATTACATATTTACTCTTTTCGATTAATACACTATTTATATGCATGCCCATTACTAGGATATATTACCACAGATAACTTCAATAAGCCTCTCTCTCTCTCTCTCTCTCTCTCTCTCTCTCTCTCTCTCTCTCTCTCTCTCTCTCTCTCTCTCTCTCTCTCTCTACTATCAAACTATGTTTTTGAATGACATTTGAAGCAAATAAATTATTCATTTACATAATTGGATGGATTATGTAATTTATGCCATTCAATCTGGCGCTGGGCCGGGGAACCCATTCAGCACTGGGATGCAACTGGAAAAACTCAGCATTATGAAGTAAAAATCAGAGGACGTTGGAAGAAAGGAAGCCGGATCAGGTAAAGTAGATTGAAAATACACTTTAGTTATATTTACACCACACAGAGGATAATGAATTGAAGGCGCTAACAACTCAGGGTTCATTTAATTTGAAATTTAAAACTAGAAGATGTAACTTAATTCCCTCTTTTATACATTTACTACTACAGTTTATTTTAATCAATAACTTCGATATGATGAGCTGAAGGCACTAATCACTCGGGGTTCATTTAATTTGAAATTTAAAACCATAAGATGTAATTTTTATTCCCTCTTTCAAACATAAGATTTACAACTAAAGTTCCTTTCAATTAATCCTTAGATATTAATATTCTATTCTCACAGATCTTATAACAACAACGATTGGTCAGAGAAAGGAGAATGTCGGTATATTCACTACCACCTTTTAATTTGATTTCAGCACCGACTTCTCATCTAACACAGTGAAATTTCCTTGGCTGCTAACCTACCCAACAACATTCCTTAAAAGAATCACGTCTTGTCATTTGAATATGTTTGGCAGATTTAAAGTAATATTACACTGTTATTAAACTTCAGAAATATACCTTTGTATCGAAAAAAAAAAACATCTGAGAGATGTTGCCGACCGTAATTTTACCAAATTTTTTTATTACATTTTACGGGTTGGTGACCGTAATATCACTCCTTAACGTCAATATATCAGTTTTAAAACGGTAAATACCTGGAAAAATTTATTCCAGGATTTCTACCGTTTTCTTACGGCAAATTTTAATTAACTGTATTTAATGTTGTTAGTTAGACTGTATTATCATTACCTATTATATCTGACGCTTCATGAACCTTGTTACCGTAGTGATTACTTGAAAAAGACTATCCTTCCCTCCTTGAATAAACTTACTGGCGCATCTGTATCTGATATGTGGACATGATCTTATACAGGGAACACTACTAATTAGCGAATCTCAAGATATTTATCTATTTTAGATGCTGCCTTGGTTGCAAGCTGTTGAATTCACTCTCTTGGTTAATTGCAGAGATAATTAACCTTGAAAGAACATTTTATATGCCTATAAACAACTAAAATTTATTAAAAGCATATTTTGAATCCAATAATCTTCTCTCAGTTCCAACTTTAATCTAATATAAAGTATTTCAGTATTAATTAATAATAATATTTTTTTTTCAATAACGTCTTTAATCACACAATTATTGTCACAAACCAATACACCAATTCCCTAATATCGCAAGAGGGTCTGCCCCTCTCTTTTATTCTTCTCCTGTACTTCTCTTTCTCCCTATTTCCTTAATCTTTCCCATCCCGAGTACCTGCCTTTGAGCTATAAACTGGATTGTATCCAGGGGTACTCTTCCTTTCCCCATATTCCCCCACTTCCCTATTCTTATTATTGTTGTTGCTTCATACAATTCACATTGTTTTACCATTCAACTTTTTACGACGCATTGTATTTCACAACATCATTGTTGCCAGAGACGGAATTCCAGAATCCAGCTGAAGAAATTAGGTTACATGTTCCAGAGTGACCTTTAAAAATACGTGACCTAGAACACGAGAATCGAAACCACACTCCAGAGAAAAGGTTAGAACACCATTGGGGCTGAAACAT
>NC_090745.1:119515128-119535128 GCF_036898095.1 Palaemon carinicauda | reverse complement strand
AACAGACATGGCTAGGATACAGAGAAGAAAGAAAGAAAGGCAATTATAGGTCTTAGAGGATAAAAAAAAATAGTTTGTAATAAACATTTTTTCCTTATTGAACTATGAAAAATATAAAATATTCGTTTTCATGGAATATGCTGTAGTTCATTTGAAAGGCTTTTACGAAAGAGAATTAATATGGCTGCTAACAAACAAAAACTAAAACCTTTCATCAATGATGTCACGTCAACCTTCCTACCCCAATTCCCTCCTTTCCTTTGGGGGGGGGGGGGGGGTTCTGGGATGTGGTTGCACATCGGAGAGGGGGAGGGGAAGCCGGTCAATTCTGCAAGCACAACCACGTCTCAGCATACATAAAAGCGTCGCTCCCCCTT
Source organism: Palaemon carinicauda (assembly GCF_036898095.1). Lineage (NCBI taxonomy): Eukaryota > Metazoa > Arthropoda > Malacostraca > Decapoda > Palaemonidae > Palaemon > Palaemon carinicauda. The sequence goes on along the minus strand of NC_090745.1, from coordinate 119,534,751 downwards.
CCCCTATAACAAGAGAAAGTAGCCATAATCAATACACCTGACATGAAGCTTTCCCCCAACTTCCTCATTCTAAAAAAAGAAGAAATGTTTGAAACACCGGCAGGTGGGTGATTGCCACCTTGACCGTCACCTTGCCGGGGGCCGTGGTGATTCATGCTAGAGGTCCCGGACGACAGAGAGTCGATCAATGATTGTGTTTATCGTGGTATATAGCCCCCTTTTCCAGGAAGTGTTTTGCAATCCAGTGAATTTGTTTGAAGTAAGGTTTCCAAGCGGGGGGAGAAGATGAACCAGAGCTTATTTCCACGCCTGCTGAGCTTCGTATGTTGAAAGTAAAAACAAAATAATTCGAGCGCTACTTTAAAGGATTCTCGCGTGACAACTTCGAGGTCCATAATGACTTGTTTACGAGGGTGACCTGAAGGTCAAACTCCGGTGCGCACATGTCTTCTGTTGTTGCGTCTCGGGAACTGTTTACATTTCCTGGAAAAGCAAAGTCACTTTCGCCCCTTAAGGAAAACACTGGCACCGTCGACGGAGGTATTTTCTCATGAATGTAATACATTTACGTTATGATTCATACAACACGTCCAGTCTCTTCTGGGATACGCAATGTCGTAGTAAGATAACCATTTGCTACAGTATTAAACAGATTTATGACATACGATTAACCTTCCTTTCATTATAATTCTGGGATCTTTTCCCGTAATGATAAATTACTGATACCAATTTTTATTATTATTATAATTATCACTAGCTAAGCTACAATCCTAATTGGAAAAGCAGGATGCTTCAAGGCCAAGGGCTCTAACGGGGAAATATAGCCTAGTAAGGAAAGGAAACAAGGAAATAAATAAACTACAAGAAAAGTAATGAATAATTTCAATAAAATATTTCAGAACAGAGTAACAATATTGAAACAGAAATTTCATATAAAACCTATAAAAAAAAACATGTCAGGCTGTTCAACATAAAATAAAAAATTGCTGCAAAGTTTGAATTTATTTATCATAACGCAACAATGTTTCAATTTATAAACATTAATGTAATTTACATAAACTGAACCAATGTGATTATAGACACAAAACATACAAAAAGAAGGTAGAAAACTAGATTATCCATATTATTATTGAACGTAAAATCAAATGTAAATTGTTCAAAATAATCTCATACTATGAAGAAATTTTCGAGCGTGTAGTTCATCAAATTAAAGCACGGTATTTAAAGACAGTATAATGAAAAAAAAAAAAAAAAAAAAAAAAAAAACCCAATGTTCATCCTCTATTAAAATTTTGGCTATAGCTACCCACAGACACAGACACACAATTCTAGCAATCAAACACCTGATTTAATTATTTTGTTTCAGCTTTTACACAGTTGTATTTGGGGTCCCTGTTTCCTAAAATTCTAAAATTATGAAGAAAAGTTCCAGCCTGTAGTTCCTGAAATTAAAGCACAGTATCTAAAGTCTACAGTATATTAAAAAGAAAAAATATTTCAGCTATACCCCCCCCCCCCCCACACACAATCCTAGCATTCAAACGTCTTTTTTTTATTTTTGTCTTCAGCTTTTACCCATTTTGTATATGGGGTCCCTGTTTCCTAAAATTCTAAAATTATGAAGAATGTTTCGAGCGTATAGTACCTGAAATTAAAGCACAGTATTTAATTCTACCGTATAATAAAAAGAAAAATCATATCCTCTGCTAAAAATTTCAGCAATACACACACAGACGCAGAAACACACACACGCACACACACCACACACCTACTAGCACCCTGACATCTTTTATTTTCTTTGCTTCCAGCTTTTACCAATTTCTATATAGGGTCCCTGTTTCCTATCAGCCTTTTTCCACACACAGGGTCCTTTTGAAAAAGGAATGGGTCCTTCCATGAAGAAGGCAGTGTTACAAACATCCCTTGAAAAAAAGGGATCAAGTTAAAAGTTCCTCAGAGAGAAAGTAGAAACCTTTTTTCTGGGAAAAGGTAGCACTGCAAATTGGCCATTAAAAAAGGAATACTGCGTTGAACCCTTACCAGGAAAAAGATAACGTTTGGATACATTCTTTGAAATGGAGTAACTTTGAAGTAAATCAAATGAAGTGGGGTTGCAAATGACGATTTCATTCCTTTTAATATTTCTGAGTGACGAAGGCAATCTTCTTTAAATTTACTTCGTCATCACCATCATAAATCATCATCTTCTCCTACGCCTATTGACACAATGGGCCTCGGTTAGATTTCGCCAGTCGTCTATACCTTGAGATTTTAATTCAACACTTCTCCATTCATCTCCATTCCTCATCTCTATACTTCATGCTTCATAGTCCTCAGCCATGTAGGCCAGGGTCTTTCAATTCTTCTAGTCCCTTGTGGAGCCAAGTTGAAAGTTTGATGAACTAATCTCTCTTGGGGAGCGCGAAGAGCATGCCCAAACCATCTCCATCTACCCCTCATCATGATCTCATCCCACATATGCCACTCGAGTAATCTTTCTTAAAGTTTCATGTCTAATACTAAAATATGAAATCGTAGGGTAAAAAATTACTGAAAGACTATTTCCATTAACAATTGTACTCTTACTCCAAATAGCTCAAAAACTATGAAATCTATTGTCTTAGTTAAAAAAAAAATACTTAGACGAACTTTGCATTCCCAGAGAGATTTGTTCACAAGGCACTAGAAGAGTTGGAAGACCCAAGCCTACATGGCTGAGGACTATCAAGTGTATGAAATAGATGATGATGAATGGATAAGTACCGATTTAAAAGCTCAAAGCAGAGACGACTGGCGAAATCTAACCAAGGCCCTTTGAGTCAATGAGGATAATGATGATGATGATGATGATGATGAACTTCAGTTAGAAACAATTCAAACCGACAAAAAATTCTTCATGTTCCCTAAATACATTTCAGACAGGAATTACTGGTACAGTACAAATTATGGAGATAAAAATCGACCAATACAAGGACACCCCAAAATTTGAAATTTCTGAAGCTGCAAAAGAGATTCTAAGGATAATACATGAATCTAGCTGTGTAAATAAAAAAAAAAAAATAAAAAAAATAAAAAAAAAAAGAGAGAGAGAGAGAGAGAGTGAGAGAGAGAGAGAGAGAGAGAGAGAGAGAGAGAGAGAGAGAGAGAGAGAGAGAGAGAGAGAGAGAGAGAGAGAATGAATAAATATCAACTCCACACGCGATAAGGATGATGAATTCTCCTAACATGTTATTTTGATTAACCTCCCATGATATTTAATTTAGAGGGCTCCGGTTTTACTTTACACTGTTAAAAAATTGCCGTAATAAAACGTTAAAAATCCTGGAATAAATATTGCCAGGCATTCACCGTTTTAAAAACGCATAAATTGACATTTGGGAGTGATATTACGGTCACCAACCCGTAAAAGAGAATAGAAAAGTAGAGTAAAAATTATGCTCGCCTATATTTACTGACGGATGAGAAACAGTCGATTTCTACAGAGAATTTCCGATTAAAATTACGGTTGTTGCTGTTGTGTTATTGTTGTTGTTGTTGCTGTTTTTTTTCTTTTCTTTTTTAATGAAGATTGGTATGCTCGCCCCGTTTGAAGTTTTAAATTTGTCTTCTCTTTACCGCCAATGTATACATTTTCAATGATTCTTTTTCATATTTTCTCTTCAATGTGGAAATGAAGGAAAAGGGAATGTGATTCCCTCACAAAGAATCGAAGGATGGACTTAGACGACGATAATGAGGAGAAAAACAAGATGATAAGATTTTTCAAATTTCTGACAGCTATAGTTATTTACCTTCGATAAAAAGTAAGCCTTTAATAATGAAATATTCGACGTAGCAAAAAAAAAAAAAAAAAAAAGAAAAAAAAATCCTAAGAAGGCTGCTGCCCATACACTGCCAAAAACTTCCATTACTTATACAGAAAATAAACTGTAGAAGAAAAATAAAATTGGTTTTTTTGTCTGTATTTTTGGCTTTATAGTATTTAAAAAAAAAATTATTGGCAATCTGACCAACGTTAGTGTATCTTAATCACATGTTCTAATTCCATATTAAAAAATTAATACAGTAAAACATTTTCCCCACATAATGCAATTAGATGTGTATGTGTGTGTATGTGTGCGCGGGCGCGGGTGAATGTGTGTGTGTTTTATAGTATATTCCAGGTTTTTGACACTCATTGTATTTACGTGAAACATTGTGTGTTGTGTTTAAGTATGTATGTATGTATGTATGTATATATAGATATACAGTAGATATATATATATATATATATATAATATATATATATATATATATATATATTATACACACACACACATATATATATATATATATATATATATATATATATATATATATATATATACACATATATATATATGTATATATATATATATATATATATATATATAAATATATATATATATATATATATATATACATACAAACATATATATATACATATTAAAATCACAACATCAACCTATCAACCAACAATAAATAAATCCCTTTACAAAGACATGGCCAGTAGTATGGACAAGCCCCTTCACTCACAAAGATAACCACAAAGGGGTGCCCAACCCCTAACTATTTTTGCATCATAACCCTATTACAACACTTCACCATCCCTCTCCCCCCCCATTCCCCTACTTCAGGCCCAAGGGAGCTGTATCTTCAGCGTCTATCTCCGCCCGCGAAACCACCAAGGGACCTATAGCTTATCAGAGCTAGGGGGTGGGGAGGAGCTACGGTCATTTCTGTCCCTATATATCACAATCATGATGGCTTGTAATCCTTGCTAGACAGTTAAATCAATCAATCAACAAGTAGTAATAGTAATATTATTAGTACTGTCTTGGGTTAGAGTTCTCTTGCTTGAGGGTACACTAGGGCACACTATTCTATCAAATTTCTCTTCCTCCTTTTGTCTTGTTACAGTTTATATAGGAGATATTTATTCTAATCTTGTTACTCTTCTTGAAATATTTAATTTTTTCCCTTTTTCCTTTCCTCACTGGGATATTTTCCCTGTTGGCGCCCCTGGGCTTATAGCATTCAGCTTTTCCAACTAGGGTTGAAGCTTAGAAAGTAATAATTATCATAATAATATTACTACTTCCACTACTATGGTATCTCAGGTTTAGATCAATCACAATTTTAATGTTTTTTACAGTTTTTAAAATATCTTATTTTAATTGTTCATTACTTCTCTTGTAATTGTTCATTTCCTTGTTTCCTTTGCTATCTGGGCTATTTTTTCCTGTTTGAGCCCCTGGGCTTATAGCATCCTGCTTTTCCAACTAGGGTTGTAGCTTAGCAAGTAATAATAATAATAATAATAATAATAATAATAATAATAATCAGCACTATTTTCCCTGTTGGGGCCCTTGGGCTTATAGTATCCTGCTTTTTCAACTAGGGTTGTAGCCAAGCAAGTAATAATAATAATAATAATAATAATAATAATAATAATAATAATAATAATCAGCGCTATTTTCCCTGTTGGAGCTCTTGGGCTTATAGTATCCTGCTTTTCCAACTAGGGTTGTAGCTTAGCAGGTAATAATAATAATAATATTTTTAATAACAACAACGTCAACGACAACAACAACAACAACAACAACAACACTAATAATGATGATAAGTAAAAATACTCATTACTGAATATATAAACGAATAAAAACCATAACTACAATATTTTCATCAATCAATTAACAACTTCATCAACTACTGTAGTTTACAACAGCCAATGAACACCTCAAACGTATCTACCTAGTTTATAACAACAAATTATAAACTTTTCAACAGCAATTGACAGACACGCCCAATGACATTAACAGACACATTAATTATCAAATGAGTTATAAATCCAAATTCGATTTAAAATTAAATTAATAGAACTTCATCAGCTATTTAGTGGGTATCTCTATGGATCACGTGGAATACCACAAGAAATTGTTGTTGTTATATTTACTAGGTAAGCTACAACCCTAGTTGGAAAATTAGAAGGCTAAGGGATCTAATAGGGGAAATAAACAAGTGAGGGAAAGAAGGAATAAACTTCAAGAGAACTAACATTATTATTATCATCATTATTATCATTATATTATTATTATTATTATTATTATTATTATTATTATTATTATTAGCTAAGCTACAACCCTAGTTGGATAAATCAGGAGGCTAGGGGATCTAATAGGGGAAATAGTACAGTGAGGAAATATGGAAATAAAATACAAAAAGAACTATCATTATTATTATTATTATTACTAGCAAAGCTAACACCCTAGTAGCCTAGTTGGATCCACTGGATGCTACAAGCCTAAGGGATCCAATAGGGGAAAAAGAGCCCAGTGATGAAAGGAAATAAGGAAATAAACTTCAAGAGAAGTACTGAACCATTAAAATAGAACACACCAAGAACAATAACATTAAAACATATCTCTCATTGAGAAACTATAAAAAAAAAGACTTATGTTAACCATTATCGTCTTGACAGATTGGTTTAAATTATATCTAGGATATTATTATTATTATTATTATTATTATTATTATTATTATTACTAGCCAAGCTACAACCCTAGTTGGAAAAGCAAGATGCTATAAGCCCAGGGGCTCCAACAGGGAAAAATAGCCCAGTGAGGAAAGGAAAAAAGGAAATAAATAAATGAAGAGAACAAATTAACAATAAATCGTGCTAAAAAAAAGTAACAACGTCAAAACAGACATGTCACATATAAACTATAAACAACATCAAAAACAAATATGTCATAAATAAACTATAAAAAGACTCATGTCCGCCTGGTCAACAAAAAAGCATTTGCTCCAACTTTGAACTTTTGAAGTTCTACTGATTCAACTACCCGATTAGGAAGATCATTCCACAACTTGGTAACAGCTGGAATAAAACTTCTAGAGTATTGCGTATCATCAGATTCCCATTGGTACTACAACCACCCCCCCCCCCACACAAAAAGAAAAACTCGTTTGCTTTTTACAAAAAGACTAAGAAAATAATGAGCTTGGTAAATGACACAAATCCTTGATTACAATGCAGTTTAAATCTGCTTTATTGTGACGTGGTCATAATTAACCTCCAATTGAATTGTTTTTTTTTTTCGAATAGCTTCCGGTAACTTCATTACCAGAACCACTCCGGAATATTTGAATTCCTAGAAATCGAGATGGAATCAAATACAGGAATAGACATTAATTACAAATCCCCCCCCCCCCTTTCCATTCAACCATTTCCTGTTAACCTAAAAGAAAAATGAGCTAAATTATGTAACTGCTGAAATCTTCATTCACTTTAAAAATCATACATAAACGCATTCTTATTTGAATATTTATGTATATTTAAACATAATCATATGAAATATTACAGTACACTAAATCCGAACGCTGAATCATTTCAAACATGAAAAGCAGTATAATTAAACATTCAAAATGAAACGTTGAATTAAGCTGACAATATAACATTCTCAAAAAGAAAAAAAAGAAAAAAAAATATATATATATATATATATATATATATATGTGTGTGTGTGTGTGTGTGTATGAAAAATAATAATATGGTTTTCAAATAATACATAATTTAGTAGTAATTCAAATTCTCTTTACGGAGAATCTATCTAGAAATTTTGAATAATCTTTGTAAAATTAGATTTTGGTGTTAATTTGAGTTTGATTAATTGTACTGTATGGGAATAAGTCTAAACAAAGGGTAAAATAAGGAATTATGTAGCCAGAAAACGAGATTCTAAGATATAAATTAATTACTATCTTTACGTTATACAAAATTAAGATCAAATCTGTTTCGGGATTTAAATAGTTTACTTCTATCAACAGCGGCAAAGTATTAAAACGTCCTCAAGCGTTTGCTAAGAATTGAGTAATACTTTCCCGGCGAAAATGAAAAGATGATTTTTATATATATAAATTATATATATATATATATATATATATATATATATATATATATATATACCATATATATATATATATATATATATATATATATATATATATATATATATATATATATACATATATATAGATATATATAGATATATATATATATCATATATATATACATACATACATATTTATATATATATATATATATATATATATATATATATGTGTGTGTGTGTATATATATGATATATATATATATGTATATATATGATATATATCTATATATATTATAATATATATATATATATATATATATATATATATATATAGAGAGAGAGAGAGAGAGAGAGAGAGAGAGAGAGAGAGAGAGAGATAAATATATATATATATATATATATATATATATAGAGAGAGAGAGAGAGAGAGAGAGAGAGAGAGAGAGGACGGAGGAGAGAGAGAGAGAGAGAGAGAGAGAGAGAGAGAGAGAGAGAATCATTGTTCATTGAAGCACTAATTCGCTTGGCTATTTCCTATGCAACTACAAATATCACTTAAAAAATATAATTGGGATTGTCTTGAAAAGTCCTTAACAATAACACAATAAAATAAATACTGTCAACCCTATTAATTGTAATAGGCAAAAAAAAAGTGATAAAATTTTATATATTACGAAAAGGATGAATTATACATTCTATAAACCCAAAGGTCTTTGCTATCCATGAAACATGATTTCCAACAAATGGAAAATGAAAAAATAATTGAATTCCAAGATCCATATTTCGTTTCAAGGTTTCCTCGAAGTACTAATAACAGATGGAAGTCACAAGAACTCCATCTGTTCAATAATAGCTACCGGTTTCGACGAAGGGTTGTTCTAAAGGTTGACCTGTTCAGAGGCTTTATAATACCGCTGTTTTTATTGCACCAATTAACCATTTCGTCTTTGAAGGTTTTTTAAAAGGTCGCTCATGAATGGCAGATGTAAGGGACTGTGACGATACCCAAGCAGGACAATGCCTTAGAGACTGACCATATTCTATATGATTAGCACTCAAGCACCCTCTCCACACCAGATAAGACCAGGGAGGGCCAGGCAATGGCTGCAGATGACTAAGCAGATAGACCTATAGGCTCCCCCTAAACCACAATCCTTAGCTCACAAGGATGGGGAGGTTGAAGCGACCAAAGAAACTAACGACTTAACTGAAAACGGTGTCCAGAGATTAATATCCTAAACAGGAAATAATTAATTTAATAGACAGCAAGTTTTTATCCAACAAATTAGGATAAGAGTAGCTGCTGAAGACCTGACAGGAGAACAATACTCGAAACAAGGTACAGAAGAGTGAAGGCATTAAAAAAAATGCTTCGGAACAATTCTTAAAAGACTTTTTTTTTGTGTGTGTGCAATTGAAGACGAAATGAACCGAAAATGTTTCTCAAAATTAATATGCAATCAAGAATCACACCTAATTTATAAAGGAGTTATATGTGACCAACTCTCTTAAAGTAACCGATTTATTGGCTTCTCCAACTGGCATTAAAATATCATAGATCATCGACGCCTTACAAATGGTTTGGGATAAACCCCCTATACCTAAATAAAAGTTCTATTTTACGGCTATGAGTTTCAGAACTACGACAAGAACTTCCCTCTCTTAAGACATCGAACCGGTGACTCTGCCTCTATTAATTTTTCACGATGTCAAGACGTCACACTCCCGAAGACCCCCTTTAGATGCCCCTCCTCCTAACCTCTGTTGCCCAACTTCTTCAAATTTTTTTTTCTTTTTTTTTTTGTAACTGATATACTGAAACCTTATTTACCAAAAAGCTCATTATCTACAGATGAGTTGGCAGGCTCCCTCCCTTTTGACAAGTAATTAGCTTGAGAGAGAGAGAGAGAGAGAGAGAGAGAGAGAGGAGAGAGAGAGAGAGAGAGAGAGAGAATGAAGGAAGAAGAGAGCGACAGCTCGTCCGGGGGAAAGTTTCAGTGCTCTGCACGTTACAGGCCTTGGTAACAGTACCCTTACTCTTTATGAAGGCAAAGCGTTTCTATCATTAGACACGGTTTTTAAGCACCTCCTCCTCCCCCTCACAAAGGCAGCAGCAAGCCGACTGAGCTGACAACAAACGGGAATAAGTATTAAGTACCCGGGTGCGTAAAGAACGATCTTCAGGTGGTAATATGCCATCCGGCATCAAAGGCCCGAAGCCAGCCTCTTGTTCCTTAATATCACGGTGTTATTCCCAAGAGGATGGGTTCTTAACGGCCTCCTAAAATGCCCATGCTTTTAGAGTATTAACCGTTATGGCCTCTCAAAGGTGATAATCCCTACGTTTCAACACCTTCAACATCATATTTTTTTTTTTCCCGCTTCATCCTATGGTCTTTCGAAATTGGTTTTTATTTCAAGGCTCGCGAGTATAAATCACCGTTTTCCTCCAGTAAAGAAGACGTCAGCTGGTCTAGAGTATTTTTGTAAATGCCAACGGAGGCAAGAGAGGGTTAAGATACCGTTCCGGAATTAAGGTGTCCTTATAACTGATAACTACACATACACAGATATATATATATACACACACACATATATATATAAATATATATATATATATATATATATATATATATATATATATATATATATATATACATATATATATATATATATATATATAATATATATATAATATATATATATATATATATATATACATACACACACACAGTCAAACCAACTCTCCTGTGCACAGAAGTGAAGTGTGGTTCTTGAATGCGAATGAAATAAAAGCGACTGAAGCTGTTGAAATAGACTGTTTGTTTAGAGTATCGTATTCGAGTAAAATTGATAGGGTGGGAAATATGAAGATGCATAAAATGTTGACTATTTAATTACCAGTAAAGGGCGGATCAAATTATTTTCCGATGGCTCGGTCATGTGAAGATAATGGACAAATATTGATAGGTGAACAGGGTACATGACTTAGAGGTGCCAAAATCAGCGTCATTTACTGATTTGAAATGATCTATTCCTAACAATATATATATGTATATATATACATATATACACATAAATATATATATATATATATATATATATATATATATATTAATTATATATAAAAATATATATATATATACTGTATGTATATATATATATATATATATATATATATATATATATATATATATATATATATATATATATATACACTTTTACATATATAAATGCAAATGCATACAAATACATATAAATATACATGTATGAACATACATAAATAGGAATTAAATCATGTATCCATATATACTAAATGCCCCAATATCAAAAGGAATGATAATAGATCATTCTTTTTTCCACCAACAATAGAACTCCTTCCTACTAATAAGGCACGTTCATTCCTCAACTTGAAAGAGAGCGCTCAAATTAAACTTCGAGGAAAAACGCCTTTTACTTATTCACACAATAAAAAACATTATTTGGGGAATACACACGCGAGTGAGGAAATAAAACCTTATGTTTGGCATTTATTCTCCTTGGAATGTTTATTTTTCCGAAGAATACTTCTCTTTGTTTATTGAATACCGAGAAGATACGGTCGGGGAATAATGAGGCGAGGCTCGTCCGACTATTTGTTTTCATAAATACAAATTAAAATAATAATAATAATAATAATAATAATAATAATAATAATAATAATGATAATGATGATAATGATAATGATGATAATGATGATAATGATAATAATGATAATAATAATAATAATGATAATAAATTTCAATTTTAGTAATTATATTAAAAATAGTAACAATAATAATAATAATAATAATGATGATGATAATAATAAAAATAATAATCATAATAATAATAATAACAACAACAACAACAAGAACAATAATAATAATAATAATAATAACAATAATAATAAGGCTACACTTGTGGAAGTTAAGTTAGGTCATATGAGGTTCAAATTATTCAAAACATCAAAACATGCTTAAAAACATACACAACAACAACAAATGCTGCCGTTTCTAGTCCACTGCAAGACAGTAACCTCAGACATGTCTTTAATCGTAAATAATAATATGATTTCAAATATATTACATAATTAAATTTACCTTTCGCCTCCCGCTTTTTACTAGATTAAACTTGAAAACTGAATATTAATTTTAAAATCTATTTATTATGGACTCTTTAATCATAAATGTGAGCGAGACTCGTTGAGATATAATTTATGCTAGATATAACAAATTTCATACACTCAAACTTCAACATCGTTACACACTCACTATCCTACAGAACGTCACCAATTGTAATATAATTCATTTTTTTCTGTCACAAAAACCAATAAGCTAAAAATCAAAACTTGAAATTATAATTTATTAAAGAAAAAAAAAAGCATATCAACACACCCCTCCACTTAAATACCTAAAGACTATATCAATATAATATACCTAAATAAAAAAGGATATTAAATATAATTATTTTCCATACAGTTCTAGCAGCGACATATATAATATATAATATATAATACATATAATACATATATAATAGCTAAGGAGCTCTTGAAAAATGCACTAGACTATAGCATTAACAAACGTTTCTCTGTTGTTTGAGAACTTGACATGTCAAAGCATCTCACTTACTTACTATCATTTATGTACCTAACCGAAAACAGTACCTTAGGAGCTAAAATATTCAGGAAAGGAGGTTTGAAGAATACAGCTTATTGATAAGAAGATGGAGACAATTTAATAAGAGAAATTCCATAAGGATTTAATAAGAGTTGGCCAACGGTCAAATGGGTGGGATTATTTGTGCTATTAAAAGGCCTTTTGGCATTTAAAAGAACAATGCAATATTGTAGATTATGCTAATTGTCATAAAAGGATCAATTAATATAATAAAATAAATTTAATACAGTAATCTAGAGTTATTTCACAAAGACAGTTTTAAATCCTACATAAATTCAGATTTGGTTAACGACATGGTTTGCGACTTACTAAATGCTTTGTAAATTTCAATAATATAAGGCACACACATGGCACCAGTACACTTGTCTGCTGCAGGCGACAAAAAACAATAAATTAAAAAGCAAAATAATATTCTTTGATAATTGTATATATCGCTCCTCAGGAACTAAAGAAAAAAACACCCTAAAACTTCATATATCATAAAGCCACATAACATATTTTGACACTGTACATCACTTTTCTGGGGACCTAAAATCCAAGCCCCCACAAAAAAAAAAAAAAAAAAAAATAAAAAAAAAAATAAATAAATAAATAAATAAAAAAAATTGCATAGCACCCTAAACTTCATAAATTATAAAGCAAAATAACATACTTTGACATTATGTACATCGATCTTCAGGACCATAAAAAACAAAAACAAAAAAATTGCAAAGCACCCTAAAGCTACATAAATCATAAAGCAAAATAAAATAACATACTTTGACTTTAATCGCTCTTCAAGACCTAAAATCTCTAACCCCCCCATGTCCCCCCCCCCCCCCAGCAAAAAGCTACAGCACCGGTCTCAGAAAACCAGCCAAAAGGACATGAATTGTGGATGATTTTGCGGAATTCTATTTCCTAGAATTATGCTTCTCTCTCTCTCTCTCTCTCTCTCTCTCTCTCTCTCTCTCTCTCTCTCTCTCTCTCTCTCAGTAGTGTTCCTCGAATGGAATAGATGTAATCTCTCTCTCTCTCTCTCTCTCTCTCTCTCTCTCTCTCTCTCTCTCTCTCTCTCTCTCTCTCAGTAATATTCCTCAAATGAAATAGACTTAAGTCTCTCTCTCTCTCTCTCTCTCTCTCTCTCTCTCTCTCTCTCTCTCTCTGTCAGTAGTATTCCTCGAATGAAATACATAATCTCTCTCTCTCTCTCTCTCTCTCTCTCTCTCTCTCTCTCTCCACTCCTAACTAAATTCCCACTTCCCATTAACCTCATCCGCTACATTTCGGGGGATTCGAGGTCTTCCAGCCCAGTTCAGTATGTAGGGTAAAGCATATTATTCCCAAATCCTCCATAACATATATATGCAAATGCCCCGCAAAGGACGTAAATACAGTATATGAATATGACAACGCGGACCGCAACTTCGAACAGAGACTGCATGAAAGTATTAAAGGAAAATTAACGATTGCGGGAGAGTTAGAAAAGGGGAAAATAATAATAAAAGATGGAAAAAAAAATGGAAAAATATGAGGATAAAATTTTCGAAATAATTTTTTAGGAATGATCTTCCTAATCGGGTAGATGAATTAGTAGAACTTCAAAAGTTGAAAACTTGCAGCAAACAATAAACATAAGTCTTTTTTATAGTTTATATATGGAAGATTTGTTTTCATGTTGTTACTATTCTTAAAATATTTTAATTCTAATTGCTCATAACTTCTCATATAGTTTATTTGTTTACTTGTTTCCTTGCCTCACTGGGCTATTTGTCCTTGTTGCAGCCCTTAGCCTTATAGCATCCTGCTTTTCCATCTAGGGTTGTAGCTTAGCTAATAATAATAATAATAATAATAATAATAATAATAATAATAATAATAAAAATGTCAATCTATTCTTTGATATCAAGGTACGTAACTGCCACTCTTTCTAAAATATAATTATGCATGCACGGAAATATAAAAAACGAATGTATTTAAAGAATAATCATATAAATAAATGAATCGAACAAATAAATATATTCGTCAAAGGTAACTAACCAAATCAATCAAATATTTTCTTTTTAAAATGCTGCTTAAATTAAAAGAGAAAAAAACTTCTTCCCTGAAAGCAAACCTGTAAATTATTCATACCGGAAGTAATCATTAACAAAAGGTATACAAATTTAATTAAAATAATTTTTTTTACAATGACTACAGAAATTACTTACGATACTGGTACTTGCATGAATTCTGTACCGCACGTGTTTCACACAAACTTGTATACTGTAACGATATTTTCTTTTTATTGTTTATCTCGCTCTACACCTCTTTTTTAAAAGAACCGGGTTAAGCCTGCCTATTCTTGAATTAATATGTTTAAATTTTTGGAACCTTTCACCGAACCTGTTGTTATAAAAGCTCACTGTCTGTTGAAATAAAGGTAGTTGCATTGCGATTGGTGTAATAGGCAATGGGGCACATGGTAACATGACAGTAAATGGAGTCCGCAAGTCAGGAACATCAACCACAATGGGGGGAGGTGGTACTGCAGTAACCTGACTATATCAATAACACATTAACAATGACACTTCATACATTCTTCATATCTTCATACATTATAAGTCCTCGCTGTAAGACGTGACAAACCAACACACACACACACACTATGCTGGAGTTCCATTTTTTTTTTTTTTTCAAAAATAAAGACTTTAATGTCCATGAAGGGCGAGAGTACTATCTTAAGAGGTGTCTGCTGTGGTATGCGTAAAAGTTTTCAAATTTCAAAGTAATTTATCACGAGATGAAACCTCATTTCAAGACAGTGAACATTGCGAGAAAGTCGAAAGCCTTCGAAGAAAAACAGCAAATATTTACAGAGGCAATACAATGAGGGATATACCAAAAGGAGGGCGGGGGGGGGGGGAGATGGAGAAGCACTCAAATATGACAGAAGGAAGGGTGAGGGTAAGGAGGGGATGTGAGGGAGGGGGGGGGTTGAATTTCAACTAGTGAGGCAATAACTGAAATACTTATCTAAGAGAGTAAAACTTTTCAAGGATGTTATTTCTTTAAATTCAAGAATGTTATTCTTGTTTCTTCAGTCAAGAATATTATGCGTTCAGATTCAAGAGTGTTATTTCTTCAGATTCAAGAATGTTATTTCTTTAGATTCAATAATGTTATTTCTTTAGATTTAAGAATTTTTTCTTTAGATTCAAGAATGTTATTACTTTAGATTCAAGAATGGTTTTTCTTCAGATTCAAGAATGTTATTTTAGATTCAATAATGTTATTTCTTTAGATTCAATAATGTTATTTCTTTAGATTCCAGAATGTTATTTCTTCAGATTCAAAAATGTTATTTCTTCAGATTCAAAATTGTTGTTTCTTCAGATTCAATAATGTTATTTCTTCAGTCAAGAATATTATGTCTTTAGATTCAAGAATGTTATTTCTTTAGATTCAAGAATGTTATTTCTTCAGATTCAAGAATGTTATTTCTCTAGATTCAAGAATGTTATTTCTTTAGATTTAAGAATTTTATTTCTTTAAAATCTGGATGTATAGCTGTGACATCAGTCAGTGATTTTCTTTACAAATCACGTTACATACATAATGGATTTATATGTGTTTTGCCTTCATGGGATGAATGCAGATGATATTATGTTACTATCGAGGATAAATTATAAAGGTAATTAACTTGTCAAACAACCCCCCCCCCAACGACTTCCCCCTCAAATAAAACGAAAAATAAATATACCAAAGACTTAACAACGTGAATCCACTCAAATAACATTAATTTTCTCTCTATGTCAATTTGAATGTTTGATGACTAAATCAAAATGAAGTTTAATCGCGAAAAAAATGTGAAAAATGCGAGCAGTTACATCAATCAAAATACCTAATATATTGTATGGTTCTCTCTGCATGAAAAAAATAAAAATCAAATATAAACACACACGCCATCACGAAATCATATATCAAAGCGTTGCAATATAAACCTCGTCACGTTTAATCATCATGGAATCATGGAAGAGCCAATTCCCAGCGCGCACACACACACACACACACACACACTAACGCAACTTGCACTGATTAAACGCAAAAAAAAAAAAAAAAAAATTGAAAAAAAAAATTTATATATATGAATAAATAAATGTTTGAATAGAAAATGTTCCCGTCAATCAAATTACAGTTCGCTTGCACATCATAAACACGGCTATCGTAACAATTATTCCGACCTATTATCAACGACGTGTTCGGATAACAAGCGCTGTTGGAGCTCGTAGCGGCAGTAGGCCGTAAATGCGCAATAGTACGTCAATCACTTTCAAAAAATAAATGGGAATAAAAAATGAAAAGCCAATTAAAAAATAGTCAGATATTACCCAATATCAAAAGTGAAAGCTTGGGATGGTCACTGACAATGCTGACATGAATGTAAACCATTTCGTTTTTGAGGATAAATGAATAAATCATATGCATGATTAAATGAAACTTTTACTACTGCTACTACTACTACTACTACTACTACTACTACTACTACTACTACTACTACTACTACAGTTTGGTAAGCTTTTATATTAACCCTAACGTAGCATACAACCTCTTTGATACCCTAACGTCTACCCTCAAAACATACATCTCAACCTCTGTGGAGCAATGCTTGTGATGCCTGGCTGATTCTATATTCATTCCAAAATTTGCATTTTATAGGAGTTACTAAATTTGCAAAATATAAAATATAATGTGAGTATGTGCTTGATTGTGAGTACATACATAATTCCTGTATGGAAGTTTTTGTATGCATACAATATCCCGCTCAAGCTGGATAGTTTCTTGTAGTATCTTCAACCTCACCATCCTTGTGAGCTAAATATTGGGGGCTAGGGGGAGTTTATTGGTCTACCTGCTGAGTTATCAGCAGCCATTGCCTGGCCCTCCATGGTCTTAACTTAAGTAGAAGTAGAGGGGGTTTAGGCGCTGATCATATGTATATAAGGTCAGTCTCTAAGGCAATGTCACAGTCCCTTGCCTCTGCCATTCCTGATCAGCCTTTAAGCTTTGAACCTTTAAACAGAAAAAGACTAATCTTCTTAACATAGCTATACCTAGGGCATTGGGCACTAGCCTCAACTAGACAGATACTGAGAACATAAATTTCAACGTAACGTTTTGAACTCACATTGGAACAAGCTGGGATAGCTATCTCTCTTTAAAATTACTTTAATTCCAGCTTGTATTAAGACAATTGGGATTTTTCAGGAATCGAATTGTATACTATTACACATACATAGACACATGTAAGTGTGTGTGTAGGCTACATAAATATACACACCCGTGTTTGTGCGTATCAACCACGGAAGCTGACTCTTGATAAACAAGAATAAGAAGTCCGTCGATATAATTAATATGACTAAAGTACTACAGTATTTCAAATAAAGTCTTTTCACATGTCCTTTCGTGGCTACATAACATAGATACACACACACACCACATATATTATATATATATATATATAGACATATATATATATATAATATAACATATATATATATATACATATATATATATATACATATATATATATACATATATATATATATATGTGTGTATATATATATATATATATATATTTACATATCTATACATATATATATATATATACATATATATATATATATAATATATACATATATATAAATATATGTATATATATACATATATATATGTATATATATAAATATAAATATATATATATATATATATATTGTGTGTGTGTGTTGACTGTGATATTTTCTACATGCAACTGCACAACTAATCGATGAAACTCTCCCCATTAGTCACCAATTAAACGACCAAACTTTATATAGAAATCTCTTTTTCATTTCAACATAACATATTCAGGTAAGCGCGAGTTTCCAGAATTCCGTAAACCTTTATAAGCCTTAGGCTAGACTGTTACATTCGATAATGGTGAAATCCTCTGTTACAAATTCCATATATTTAATCATTTGAAAGTCCACAGGAGCTGAAGATGACAAATGGAGCCTATATATGCAGGATCTAGAGGATCAGAAAGTTTTTATGAGCCTATTTCAAAGTGTTTCTGATTCCATGGTTGAACAAGTAGGAAATGTGGGTATTGAAGGCAATATGGATACAAAATTATTATTATTATTATTATTATTAATATTATTATTATTATTTTTATTATTATTACTATTAAAAGGAGGAGACTGACCAGCCCACTGAGTCAAATTGGCCTATTACAGAGGTGACCACAACACAAAACTAGAAAAAACTCTGAGTGCAGACCTCCGCCACGGAAGCTTATTTCTCGAAACCAACTAACCTTTCCCAGAGTCAATTTTGACCGTAGGCGTATTTGAAGTCTGTGCGACAACCATGAGCGAACTTAGGGTTAAATCGGTCGACCTTGACCTTGACCTTAACCTTGACCTTTGATCAAGGACTTTGAAAATTTAATTACTTTCACTTCTCATAAAACAATTAATCTCCGAAAGTTTCACGACTATATGAGCAATAATTGTTCACAAACAAACAAACAAACAGACAAACATCGGGCGAAAACATAACCTCCTCCCACCTGTAAAAAACGTTTGAATGAAAGAGTATTTTCAGAAACTCGATACGTTTGCCACTGTTGCCATAATCAGAGAGCTTAGTTTCATTAAAAAAAAAAAAAAAAAAAAAAGCATGAACGAAAATAACAAAATTTGAATAAGAAAAATAATTCATGTTTTAATGTGAAAGGACCAGGAAAGTATCATCTAAGAAAACAAGATTTTTTCTCAAAGATATTATGAGTAATACTCAAGCTTTCGAAAAGGAAATCTGAAGATTGAGAGAAAGTAAAAGAAATGAAGAGAAAATATACACCCATTTTGGAGTCAACATTCTTTCTACGCACCTATTTGGAAAAGTTGTTTGAGCTCGTTTGAAAATAAAAGTTCACATGAATATAAATATAAAAGATTGCCAGACAATTAGCCACGCTAACAATCTGTCTTAATGAAATTACATAATAC
>NC_090745.1:119508814-119514628 GCF_036898095.1 Palaemon carinicauda | reverse complement strand
AGGGCTTCCACAGGTAAGAGGTTTAACTTACAGGACACGAACAGGACCAAAGCGTCCGAGAGAACGAGTTATATGTCAACGTACCATCAACCTTGGCGTGTGCCATTTTTTTTTCTGTCTTTTTCTCAGCTATCGAAAATCTGTAATTTTTAGATTTAGATATACCGTGTACCTCAATAGTCGGTCAATATGTCAAAATATACTTTTTCCTTTGTTTGTTTGTTTTTTTTTTTTTTTTGTATATTTCTACAGATCCTGCCTTCTCCGTTATAGGAAATACGTCGTTTTAGTCAAACTGGCTATTTTAGTGAGGTAAGGAGATAGTTATATACATCCATTGTTTTTTTTTTTTTTTTTTTTTTTTTTTTTTTTGCAACTACCAAAGATTTGGTATAATCCCACGGATAGGGTGATGTACTTCTTTCAGGAGACATTTTGACTGTCAGGAGAAGGGATTTATGTCTAAATGTTAAGACGGTAAGGAGGAGGATATGTCTTGAGTTCGGTCTGATCGAAGAATAGATTTTGTTTCTGAGAGCCGCCAGCAAAGACCTTTTTCTGAAGGTGGAGACAAAAGCCAAATTGTCTCTATGATATAATCTTCGTGAGATGTCAGTTTGCCTTCTTGGATATTATTATCCTCATCATTACTTGTTAAGCTACAACCCTACTTGGAAAATGCAGGATGCTATTAGCCCAAGGGCTCCAACAGTAAAAAATAACCCAGTGAGGAAAGGAAATAAGGAAATAAATAAACTATATAATAAATACATATATATAAAATATATGTATATATACATACATACATATACAGTATATAGCGAACACAAATCTAACGCCTCAACAAGAGCGGAGGTCAAAAGACCAAGCCAAAATGAGAGTTGACTGGTACAAGTTGATCGTCAGCGAGGTGCGACAGCCCTCTTCAACCGAGCTGACAGCCAACACAAAGAGAGGAAACGAACTCGTACATTAATGAACGGGCACCGCTCAAAAAAAAAAAAAAAAAAAAAAAAAAAGGGGGGGGGGGCGGGACCCCCCATGAAAAAAAAAAAAGTTGATAAAAAAATTGGGTTATTTCGGTGATAGCAAACAAATAACACATACTATCAAAAACCTGACACATAATTTGCCATCCAATTCAACAGATCCTAAACACCCCCCTCCCCCACATGTCATCTCACCCCCAAAAACACTCCTCCCCCTCCCTCACCCCCTTATCCAATCACTGATGAAATCCACCCTTTGGAATTACCCCCCCTAAAATGAATACCCGATTGATGCTACTTATTAATATATCCGGGTGATATCCATAACATGTTATGAACGTGTGGGGCGGGGGGGGGGGGGGTTCCGAAAGGGGGGGGGGTTTTCCGAAAGGGGGGGTTCCGAAGGGGGGGGGGGTGTTTCCGAAGGGGGGGGGTGGGTGTTTCCGAAGGGGGGGGGGGGTTCCGAAGGGGGAATTGGGAGGGGTGACTCGAATGCATATCATTGCCTAACTACAGGTTCGGGACAGCTTGTAATGAGGAGTCGTTTGGATACAGGCGATGTTCGCAATTACAGACGCAGTCGTCAATAGTGACTTGATGATAAGATTAGGGGGTCATTCAGAGAGAGAGAGAGAGAGAGAGAGAGAGAGAGAGAGAGAGGAAATCTACTCAAGTCGAAAACTACAGACATGATTATCATCATATGAAAGATAACATTAACCTCAATACAAATAATAATAATAACAACAAAAACAACAAACAACAATAATAATAATAATAAGAGGAAAAAATCTACTACAATCGACAACTACGGATATCATTATCATCAAATGAAAGATGACATCAACCACATCATAAAATAATAATAATAATAATAATAATAATAATAATAATAATAATAATAATAAATTAAACGCAATGAATAAGATAGGTATCATACAAACACAGATCTAGATCAGCTTAACCAACAGATTAACAAAAATCTTAATTTTCTTCTAATGATAAAATAAACATATACATTTATTTTATTGAAGAAAAGGGCAATGAAAAAGAACTGCATATTTTACCTCCTCCAGGACCTAACTGTTTGGAGTACTTGAATGGCAAGTGCAGCAAACACGTAATTTTGAATTATTATTTTTTTTTTTTCAGATATAGTTATAACAAGTAGGTACTATATTAACACAGGTTCTAGATGTTTGAAAAAAAAATTATGTAAAAAATATATATATCATCATTATTATTATTACTAGCAAAGCTACAACCCTAGTTGGAAAAGCAAGATGCTATACGCCCAAGGGCTCCAATAGGGACAAATAGCCCAGTGACGAAAGGAAATAAGGAAATAAATAAATGATGAGGATAAGTTAACAATAAATCATTCTAAAACAGTAACAATGTCAAAACAGATATGTCCTATATAAACTATTAACAACGTTAAAAACAGATATGTCATATATAAAACTATAAAAAGACTCAACATAAAAACATTTATTCCAACTTTGAACTTTTGAATGATCATTCATGGCGGTCATCATACGATCAATAATTAGGTTTTTTTAAACCAGTCTCACTCTGACACCTAATTAATATGCTTTTGAAACTTGAAATGTCAAACCACAGCTGAATTCGATTTCCATATACCTTCATGTGTGTCCAAGAGGCGAATAGCCGTATTTATCGCAAAAGTTTTCATTAAAACTGGTGTTGAAATGACAAGATTCTGGATGGAAGAGAATGATTATCATAGCTTAGACAAAATCTATAATTATGGGAGCACATATACATGTATGACAAATCTAAACAGTCATAAATCTATTTCTTGACGCAAAGTCCATTGGCACGGGGAAATCACTAAGAATCGAACCCCCACTCCCCCCCCCCCCCACCAAAAAAAAAATAAAATAAAAATAAAGACTAAAAAATTGTAAAAATTTGGAAGGAGAGAAAAATTACTTAGAATGAATCGACAGATTTACCTATTAAACGGAGATATCGTTCCGCATTCCGCATGAAGCCTGTTTTTTTTTCTTTTTTTTTTTTGTGCTATGGATACGAACCTATACGCCCGGCCAAACCCGCCGCAATCTTTACCTCACAAGGATGGTGAGGTTGCAGACACTAAAGGAACTAACGCATTTGAGCGAGACTCGAACCCCAGTCTGGCGATCACCAGTCAGGGGACGTTACTAAATAAGCCACCACAACCCTAGTTCAAGGATACCGATAAATGTGAACAAGAGAAAAATGCACACTAAACAAATAAAAGCTTCACTCAATTCCTTCACTGGGTCTCAATTAAGAGCGAATGCTTCATTTTCAGGCGTATACGCAGTACGCAGTAAGTTTCTGATAAACAGAATCTAACTTTTCTCTTCCCTGGCTATGTATATGTTGACAAACGAGAATTCTAGGATGTCGCGTGTCTGTGAAATCGATCAAGTAACAAGGGTTTATATTGTTTGACCTAAATGGTCCTGAGATGGGTGTAATCAGTAATTACAGTAATTTTTATTCAGTACAATTTAAAAAATGCTATGAACATTGACAAAACAGACACACGTCAAATTATCATTATTTTTATAATCATTATTATCATCATTATTATTCTTATTAATTTCCTTGCGTATCTACAACCCTAGTTGGAAAAGCAGGATGCTATAAGCACACCGGCTCCAACAGGGAAAAATAGACACGTGAGGAAAGGAAATAAGGAAACAAAGAAACTACAAGAGCAGTAATGAACAATCAAAATAAAATATTCTAAGAACAGTAACAACATTCAAACAGATCTTTCATATCTAAACTATAAAAAGAGACTTATGCCAGCCTTTTCAACATGAAAACATTCGCTGCAAGTTTGAACTATTGAAATTTCAACCGATTCAACTACCTGACTAGGAAGATCATTTCAACATTTGGTCACATCTGGAATAAAACTTCTAAAATACAATTTACTGATATCTGTGTTAGGGCGTCTCATTACATCCATAGAGCATAACAACAATGTTAATTAAGGAAGGTACAGTACCTATGCAAATCCCCAGAAACGTTTCAAATCAACAGACACGTTTTTATATTACTATTCACTTACACACACAAAATTTACTCCCTTTTTCGTTCATCGGCAGAAAACTTATTTCAAATCTCTTCTCTCAATTCCTAATTCATACAACTTTGAAAATTTATGAAAACGAATTCCAACCCTAGTCACCGTGCTAGTTGCAACGCCACATAACTTGCAAACAATCAATCAAATAACACTGGTCTTAGTAGATAGCTACATCTGCAAATTGAAAAATGTCGTACAACTAAACTCTCATTAGATTTTTGCCTTTTTACATTAATAAACATTATGCTTTACTCTTCCATCGATCTTCGTAAACAAAGGACGCACAATAATCAGAGAGAGAGAGAGAGAGAGAGAGAGAGAGAGAGAACGCACAATAAACTGTCCCAAAGAAAAAGAGAGAGAGAGAGAATGCACAATAAACTGTCCCAAAGAGAGAGAGAGAGAGAGAGAGAGAGAGAGAGAGAGAGAGAGAAAGATAGAGAGAGAGAGAGAGAGAGAGAGAGAACGCACAATAAACTGTCCCAAAGAGAGAGAGAGAGAGAGAGAGAGAGAGAGAGAGAGAACGCACAATAATCTGTCCTAAGAGAGAGAGAGAGAGAGAGAGACCGCACAATAATCTGTCCCAAATAAAGAGAGAGAGAGAGAGAGAGAGAGAGAGAGAGAGAGAGAGAGAGAGCATACGGGTGTTTGTTCTTGAGGTTTTAAACGCAGTGTTGACTTACGTTCTATAATTACCTTTTAACAGCGCACTTTAATACCGCACACCCTTTTATATTGTCCCTTTTTATGTTTTCTGCCAAAAAGGATTTTACCCTGCACCGTTTTTCCAAGTTACTAAACTTTTTATGGAGTTTTACAAAAGATATTAACACAAGTTTTATTATGTTCTGAACTGCCCATATCTTTTGAAGTCGCTTCGAAATAGTTTATGTATGGGTAAAAAAATACTTAGCTTTCCTTTTTTTCTATATTGTTTAAGCTCTCCTTTTTTCATAGATCAAAACAAGCAAAAGTAATATTACGGTTATTAAGCTTATGCAAGAGTGGGCGTACTTAGAAAAACTTTTTTTTTGTATGAGTAAAAAATCTAGCTTTTATTTTTTTTTCAAATTCTCTTATTTTATATATTTTCCTCTTGATCAAAACAAGCAAAAGTAATATTACGGTTATTACGCTTATGCAAGAGTGGGTGTACTTTGAAAAACTTTTTTTTTTGTATGAGTAAAAAATCTATCTTTAATTTTTTTTTTTTTTCAAATTCTCTATTCTCATATATTTTCCCCTTGGTCAAAACAAGCAAAGCAAATCTCGCGGTCATTACGCTTATGGAAGAGTGAGCGTACTTTGAAATACTTTTTGTATATTGTATGGGTAAAAAAAACTAGCTTTCATTGTAAAAAAAAACTAGCTTTCATTGTAAAAACTTAGCTCTCATTGAAAAAACTAGCTTTCATTGTAAAATCCTAGTTTTCATTGTGAAAAAAACCCAAGCTTTCATTGTAAAAAAAACCACTAGCTTTCCTTGCAAAAATCCTAGCTTTCATTGTAAAAAAAAAACCTAGCTTTCATTGTAAATAAAATCTAACTTTCAATGTAAAACCTAGCTTTCATTGGGAAAAACCTAGCTTTCGTTGCGAAAAAAACCTAGCTTTCGTTGTAAAAAAAAAACCTAGCTTTCATTGTCAAAAAAACCTAAATTTCATTATATAAGCCTGGCTTTCATTGTAAAAAAACTAGTTTTCTTTGTAAAAA
>NC_090745.1:119496314-119503814 GCF_036898095.1 Palaemon carinicauda | reverse complement strand
GATATGTGTGCATTGATATGGCTCATCAATATATCAGCACAGTCTGCGTGCATTGATATGGCTCGCCAACATATCAGCACAGTCTGCGTGCATTGATATGGCTCGCCAACATATCAACACAGACTGCGTGCATTGATATGGCTCGCCAACATATCAACACATTCTGCGTGCATTGATATGGCTCGCCAACACATCAACACAGTCTGCGTGCATTGATATGTGTGCATTGATATGGCTCACCAATATATCAGCACAGTCTGCGTGCATTGATATGGCTCGCCAACATATCAGCACAGTCTGCGTGCATTGATATGGCTCGCCAACATATCAACACAGTCTGCGTGCATTGATATGGCTCGCCAACATATCAACACATTCTGCGTGCATTGATATGGCTCGCCAACATATCAACACAGTCTGCGTGCATTGATATGTGTGCATTGATATGGCTCACCAATATATCAGCACAGTCTGCGTGCATTGATATGGCTCGCCAACATATCAGCACAGTCTGCGTGCATTGATATGGCTCGCCAACATATCAACACAGTCTGCGTGCATTGATATGGCTCGCCAACATATCAACACATTCTGCGTGCATTGATATGGCTCGCCAACATATCAACACATTCTGCGTGCATTGATATGTGTGCATTGATATGGCTCGCCAACACATCAACACAGTCTGCGTGCATTGATATGGCTCACCAATATATCAGTACAGTCTGCGTGCATTGATATGGCTCGCCAACATATCAGCACAGTCTGCGTGCATTGATATGGCTCGCCAACATATCAGCACAGTCTGCATGCATTGATATGGCTCACCAACATATCAGCATAGTCTGCGTGCATTTATATGGGTCACCAACATATCAACACAGTCTGCGCACATTGATATGACTCACCAACATATCAACACAGTCTGGGTGCATTGATATGGCTCATCAACATATCAACACAGTCTGCGTGCATTGATATGACTCACCAACATATCAACACAATCTGCGAGCATTGATATGGCTCGCCAATATATCAGCACAGTCTGCGTGCATTGATATGGCTCACCAAAATATCAGCATAGTCTGCGTGCATTGATATGACTCACCAACATATCAACACAGTCTGCGTGCATTGATATGGTTCGCCAACATATCAACACAGTCTGCGTACATTGATATGACTCACCAACATATCAACACAGTCTGCGTACATTGATATGACTCACCAACATATCAACACAGTCTGGGTGCATTGATATGGCTCACCAACATATCAACACAGTCTGCGTGCATTGATATGGCTCACTAACATATCAACACAGTCTATGTGCATTGATATGGCTCACCAGTCCAATTTTGGAACTGCATGCTTTATTGCATGTCGGAAACGTAAAATGGGGACTTGGAACTGCGGGACCTCTTTTCCTGGCATGTTTAAAGGTTTAAAGGAGGCTCATGAATGGCACAGGCAAAGGACAGTGACATTGCCCTAGCAAGCAGGACAATGCCTTAGAGACTGACCATATATTATATGATCAGCGCCCCAGCCTCCTCCCCATCCAACCTAAAACCAGGGATGGCCAGGGAATGGCTTCTGATGACTCAGCAGATAGACCTATAGGCTCCTCCAAATCCCCAAACTTTAGCTTACAAGGATGGTAAGGCTGCACACACTAATGGAACTAACGAGTCTGAGCGGGACTCGAACCCCCGACTAGCAAACACCAGGCAGAGACGTTACCAATCAGGCCACAACAACCCTAATACTAAAGTATAAGAATGGCTTATTCTATATACCTTGGCTAATACCGTCTTAAGGAGACATAATACGCGAGACTCTGCTCCAGGGATGTGACGCCGTTGTTATCATTTATTCTCCTGATCATAAAAAAAAAAAAAAAATACAAAGTATAAAAAACAATGACCTCTATCCAAAATATCTATGAGAATTGCTACATATATGCAATTGCTATACTGTTAAAAAACAGTAATTTTAATAGGAAATTCTCCGTAAAAATATAGTCCTCAGCCATATTTCAGTAAATACAGGCGACATTAATTTTCACTTTTAAGGGTTGGTAACCGTAATATCTCTCATTAACGTCAATATATCCGTTTTCAAAACATTAAATACCTGGCAACATTTACTCAGGGATTTTTACCATTTTACGGCAAAGTTACCTGCTGCTTCCTCCGATGCCTTAGATGACCGCGGAGGTAGCAGCGGTAGGGGAATCAGCATTATGAAGCTTCATCTGTGGTGGATAATGTGGGAGAGTGGGCTGTGGCACTCTAGAAGTACCATCTGACCTCGGTTGAGTCCCTTGTTAGGCTGGAGGAACGTAGAGAGTAGAGGTCCCCTTTTTGTTTTTGTTTCATTTGTTGATGTCGGCTACCCCCCAAAATTGGGGGAAGTGCCTTGGTATATGTATGTATGTACGGCAAAGTTTTAACAGTGTAGCAATGGTTTCCAGGTCAGCTGGGAGAATTGTGTATTTTTATGTAATAGACTTGCATATGGTCTTTCTACCTCTTCTTAGGACAACTAATTTAGCTTCAGAAACAATGAATCACGTGACCAAGCCAATGTAGTTAGGTGTGGTTTCCATGTTTGCGCAGCCCAACCTTTCCAGAATATCCGTATGGAATCCCATCTTTCCAGGTAAGGCCAACCATTTTCTATGTAAATAAAAAATATATAAAAATAAAAAAGTTCAAGTTGCTTGAAATGGCGTTGATCTAGAGTTCTTACTTCTACGCCACTGAGAAAAGTTGAGATACATACGTGTTATTGTGGTTAGTCTCAGGTGTTTGTCCTAAAAAAAGATTTTCTTTCTACTCCATTAGCAATAGTGATGAAATGTCAAGAGATTTCAAAGGGAAGAAAGAAGCTTCATGACATTTAAATGCCAGCGAGATAGATTATCTATAGGTGAACTTGACAAAAAGGATTATCTATGGGTAAACTTGACAAAAAAGATGTCAAAAATTATAATTAATATTTTACGTAATTCTATTTACGCATCTACGAAGAGAGGACACAGTCTAATTCAATTCTGTTTTCTTCCCGGAAAAGGAAAGAAAAGAAGCTTCATGACATTTAAATGCCAGAGAGATGGATTATCTATAGGTGAACTTGACAAAAAGGGTTATCTATAGGTAAACTAGACAAAAAAGATGCCAAAAATTATCATTAATATTTGACGTAATTCCATTTACGCATCTACGAAGAGAGGACACAGGTGTATCGAATTCCGTTTTCTTCCCGGAAAAGGAAAGAAATTTCCTTAATCACTGTTAAAAATTTCCCTACAAAATACGATAAAAATCTTGGAATAAATGTTGCCAGGCATTTGCAGTTTTAAAAACGATTATATTGACATTACCGTTATTAATATTTTACGTAATTCTATTTACGCATCTAGGAAGAGAGGAAACAGGCGTATCGAATTCTGTTTTCTTCCCGGAAAAGGAAAGACATTTCCTTAATCACTGTTAAAAATTTCCCGCCAAAATACGATAAAAATCTTGGAATATATTGACATTTAAGAGTGACATTACGGTTACCAACCCGTAAAAGATAATAACAAAAAAGGGTAAGACATTATGGTCCCCTTTATTTATTGAAATACGGCTGAGAACTATATTTTTTTACGGATAATTTCCGATTAAAATTGCGATTCTTTACAGTGTACAGCCATACAGAGGAGGAACCTTCAGTAAATGCAAGTATCAATAAACCTTTTATTTTCTGGACCAATAAATCGAAAAGCATAGAAGACAAAACCAAGTTTAAAGCGATAAAAAGCTTTGAAATACCACGGCAGTAATAGGTTAATCTTTTTGAAGGGGAAGCCAAAAATTATGACCGAAACCAGGTAAAAAAATCAGAATAAAAGGAAATGGTTGTATGATGAATCATACATTCTTATAGTGTATAATCAACTGTGAGATTCAGGGATTGATTGATTGATTAGGAGTTCTCTGGCATCCTGACATTTGTTTCAGGGAATCGTGGACCAAAACTGACCTAATGACTCACATCAAACAGCATAAAGGTACCCTGACACTTGCACGACTTTTTGCTACGAATTTGTCGTGGCAAGTCGTGACATTTTGTGGCACGAACTGGAAGGTAAAAAAAAAAAAAAAAAATTACCTCAGAATCACAGCTGACCAGTCCACATTGACACGAACTGGCACGAAGAGTTCACGACGAGTTCACGCATAATTTGCGCATAGTTTGCGCACTTCTGCATCGTCCCGACGAGTTCACAAACAGTTCGCGCATGGTTCACGACCCGGTCCCGAAATTTTGTCGTGACCAAAATTTTGAACATTTCAAAATTCTCGTCACGACATGCCATGATGTCACGACGGGTTTATGAACACTTAACGACAGTTCACGACTCGAGTCGTGACAATGCGTGACATAAATTCGTGCAAGTGTCAGCCTGGCTTAAGGCTTGTTGCAATATCAGTGAAGTTCTTCCTCAAAGGATATAAAAGATAGCACTAAAACTATTCTAACAGACATGGATGAAAAGAGGTCATAACTAAATACCTCAAAGCTATTTTAATGATGGCAATTTTCCCCGGACCTCATTTTCTCGGAGAGGAAAAAATTCTTAAAAAAAAAAAAAAAAAAAAAAAAAAAAAAAAAAAAAAAAAAATTAATAATTCTAAAAGTTAAATTTCAACAACATCCGAGTGGATCGTATGAGCCACACTTTGAACTCGATGCTGGAAAAAAATTCAATAAAGACAATTCGAATTACCTGGAACAAAACGCGTTTTTTTTTTTTCAGACGCAGAAGTACAAGGATATGGGCTAACGAAGGACGAACAAAAACTACAAAAAACTACAAAAACCACAAACGCGTTACATTCCTGTTTCGTAATAAAAGACACCAACACCTTTGATGTACATTTGAGCGTTAATGACTACAGGAATGGGTTTACTAACTCATTTTTTTTTTCCAAAAAAAGAAAAAAAAAATTTACTAATTCACTTCACAAGGAAATGGGAATAGTTTTACTAACTCACTTTTTAAATAATGGGAATAGTTTGACTTACTCATTTGAAAAAGGGGGTTAGTAATATAACATGAATTAACCATATAGATTTAATATGGGTTTTGTTCCTCCAGAGAGTTTATTTTTTGGGCAAATTTTTCATATTTTTTTCAGGGATTGTGAAAGTTTAGACTAAAACAGCCCTAAGGCCTAAGCCAACAGAGGCAATTGGAATGGAGTAAGATGCCTGTTCTGGACCTCTGGACTACGCCGAACCAACAGGACAGAATTTCCACAATAAAAGCTTTCATAAAAACATTTTTCAAACATAATATAAATTCATTACAATTACCTTTATTAAAAACACCTGTAACAGTTTGTTCCATACAAACCAATTGCCATTCCTAACACAGTTTTAAAATGACTTCCACAGAGCGCTTACTTGAAAGATATTAAGAAGAGAAAAATAGCTTAAATGTCTCACCATCCAAAGAAAAAAATCAATTGCCAACATCTTCAATAATAAGATGATACCTAATCATCCAAAGAAACTATTTGTTCTGCCTTTTTTTTACTATTCGATTTCGGTAAAAATCAAGAGAGCTTATCTGAAAGCTGATGATAAGAGAAAGGTAGCATAGACGTCTCACCATCTGAGGAAAAAAATCAATTTCGAACTATCTTCAACAATATGATACCTAATCATCCAAAGAAACTATTTGTTCTGAATTTTTTTTTATTATTCGATTTCTGTAAAAATCAACAGAGCTTATCTGAAAGCTGATAATAAGAGAAAAATAGCTTAAATGTCTAACCTTCTAAGGAAAAAAATCAATTGCGAACATCTTCAACAATAAGACACTACCTAGTCATCCCAAAAAAACTATTTATTCTGCCTTTTTTTATTATTCGATTTCTGTAAAAAAACATTGCTTATCGGAAAGATAATAATAAGAGAAAGGTAGCATAGACGTCTCACCATCAAAGAAAAAAATCAATTGCGAACATCTTCAACAATGAGATGATACTCAATCATCCAAAGAAACTATTTGTTCTGCCTTTTTTACTATTCGATTTCTGTAAAAAATCAACAGAACTTATCTGAAAGATGATGATAAGAGAAAGGTAGCATAAATGTCTCACCATCTGAGGGAAAAAATCAATTGCGAACATCTTCAACAATGAGTTGATACCTAATCATCCAAATAAAACTGTTTGTTCTGCCTTTCTTAATATTCGATTTCTGTAAAAAATCAACAGAGCTTATCGGAAAGATGATAATAAGAGAAAAATAGCTTAAATATCTCACCTTCTAAGGGAAAAAGTCAATTGCGAACATCTTCAACAATGAGATGATACTCAATCATCCAAAGAAACTATTTTTCCGGCCTTTTTTTCTATTCGATGTCGGTAAAAAATCAAGAGAGCTTATCGGAAAGATAATACTAAGAGAAAAATAGCTTAAATGTCTAACCTTCTAAGGAAAAAAAATAATTGAGAACATCTTCAACAATGAGATGATACCTAATCATCCAAAAAAACTATTTGTCCGGCCTTTTTTACTATTCGATTTCTGTAAAAAATCAACAGAGCTTATCTGAAAGCTGATGATAAGAGAAAGGTAGCATAAATGTCTTACCATCTGAGGGAAAAAATCAATTGCGAACATCTTCAACAATGAGATGATACCTAATCATCCAAAGAAACTATTTGTTCTGCCTTTTTTACTATTCGATTTCTGTAAAAAATCAACAGAGCTTATCAGAAAGATATTAAGAAGAGAAAAATAGCTTTAATGTCTCACCATCCAAAGAAAAAAATCAATTGCGAACTATCTTCAACAATATGATACCTAATCATCCAAAGAAACTATTTGTTCTGCCTTTTTTACTATTCGATTTCTGTAAAAAATCAACAGAGCTTATCAGAAAGATATTAAGAAGAGAAAAATAGCTTTAATGTCTCACCATCCAAAGAAAAAAATCAATTGCGAACTATCTTCAACAATATGATACCTAATCATCCAAAGAAACTATTTGTTCTGCCTTTTTTTTTACTATTCGATTTCGGTAAATATCAACAGAGATTATCTGAAAGCTGATAATAAGAGAAATGTAACATAAATGTCTCACCATCCAAAGAAAACAATCAATTGCAAACGATCTTCAACAATGAGATAATACCCAATCACCCAAAGAAACTATTTGTTCTGCCTTTTTTACTATTCGATTTCTGTAAAAAAAAAAAAAATCAACAGAGCTTATCTGAAAGCTGATAAGAGAAAGGTAGCATCAATGTCTCACCATCTGAGGGAAAAAATCAATTGCAAACAATCTTAAACAATGAGATGATACTCAATCATCCAAAGAAACTATCTGTTCTGCCTTTTTTTACTATTCGATTTCTGTAAAAAAAATCAACAGGGCTTATCGGAAAGATAATACTAAGAGAAAAATAGCTTAAATGTCTAACCTTCTAAGGA